>NC_089316.1:11710242-11715242 GCF_036669915.1 Pocillopora verrucosa | reverse complement strand
TGTAGGGCAAAATAACTGGGTGTTTCAACTCGTAAGACAAAGGCGCACGTCCAATACGGCCTCCTACTCTCAGCAATCCATCTTGAACTTGAGGATTTAACTTGCTTATTGAAGCTCCCATCTTTTTCATTAGCCTCTTTACTGACCTTTCATCCGCTCCTGGCTGGAGAGCTGTTACATCAGGGAACTCTTTGCGTTGAACATAGCGCATGATTTCATGCTCTGCCTCGCGAAGCTCGTCAAGTTTGAGGTAATTCCTTCCTTCCGCTGAATCATGTGTGGTTGGGCAACCTTCTCTGAGTTGTAGAAACTTGTTCATAAGATACTGTTTATAGCTCAGCAACCAGGCAATTGCTACCTTGAGCTTCCACCAGGATGAATAGTACAGAATAAGCTTCTCCACGACATCACAACTGACCGCTGTCACATAAACTTGATTCTCCTTTCTGACTTCTGGATCTTCATCCTTGAGGCATGGGACCTCAATCATCTTTGGCCAGTATTCTCCCCCTTTCCACAAAAACTTAGGACCTGTCAGCCATCGGTTGTTCTTGATCAGAACGTCTAGCTTTAGACCCTTTGATCCATCATCTGCCGGGTTCTCGTCTCTGTTGACATATCGCCATTCTTGGGGAGCAGAACCATCGTGTATAATCGTCAGGCGGTTGGACTCGAAGGTGTGAAATCTCTTGGTTTCATTATTTATACACTTCAAAACAGAGTTGGAATCTGTCTAGTAAATGACTTTGTTCACGGTCAGATCCAATTCATCACGGATAGCATGGCTGAGTTTCACAGAGATGACTGCTGCAGTCAACTCAAGTCTTGGAATGGAAATTTCTCTGATTGGAGCTAACCGGGCCTTGCCCATGACGAACGAACAATGGACTCGCCCCTCAACATCTTCAAAACGAAGGTATGCGACCGATGAATAACCTTGTCTCGAGGCATCTGAGAACAGGTGTAACTGGGTTTCTTGAACCTTTACAAATCCTTTGGGTCTGAAACAGCGATCAATCTTCACCTCTTCAAGCTTGCTAAGGTCGTCTAGCCATCTTGACCACTGCACAGTCTCGTTCTCTTCAAGTGGTTCATCCCATCCAATCTTCTTTCTGGTTAACATCTGAAGTAGCAGTTTCGCCTTCATGATGTATGGTGCAATGAACCCACGTGGATCAAATAAAGAATACACAACAGACACTATGCCACGTCTTGTCACTGGTTTCTTGGAAGACGCACTCATAAGTTTGTCTGAGACCTCCCACACAAATTTGTCATCTTCAATGTCCCACTTCATTCCTAAGGCACTTTGGGTTGGAAGCTGTTCAAGCTCCAAGTTCACAACTGTCTTAGCTCTCTCTGATTCTGGAATAGCAGCTATGACTCTCCTGTCATTACTGCACCATTTTGTTAGATGAAAACCACCTTTGCTGAGCTGCTCACGAACTTTGTTTGCCAGCACAATTGCGTCTGTCACTGTTTCAGTTGACTTCATGAGGTCATCGACATACATGTTCCTGTTGATGACACTTGCAACTTCTGAATTCTGCCCTCCGTCCATCTCTGCAGTTTTCTTCAAACAAAAGTTCACGACACTTGGCGACGACGTCGCTCCAAATATGTGTTTCACCATTCGGTACTCCACTAACTCTGCTGATAGCTCTCCTCCCTCCCACCACAAAAATCTCAATGCATCAGAGTCTCTGGGTTCCACTCTTACTTGATGAAACATTGATTGTATATCGGCTACAAGGCCGACAGTCTCTTGGCGAAAACGGCTCAACACTCCTACAATACGATTAGTTAAGTCGGGGCCCTGCAACAATTGCTGATTCAAAGACGTCTTGGCAAACTGAGCCGCACAATCAAAAACTACTCGGACTTTCTCCGGTTTTAATGGGTGCATAACTGGGTGGTGGGGCAAATACCACACTGGTCGGTCTTCTGGGTGTAGCTCATTGGTTGGTACTCTCTCTGCATGGCCCTCTTCAACGTATTCATTCATGGTTGCATTGTACTTGGAAAACAAGTCTTGGTCTTTGAGGAGACGTTTCTTCAGAAGCTCAGCTCGACGCTCGACCATTGACCTGTTATTTGGCAAATAAGGTGGATCATTACGCCACGGCAGCGCTACTTGGTAATGCCCATCAACCATTTTCAACGACTGTTCCATCTTCTCTAGTGCTTTCTTATCCTCAATTGAAAGACTTGCGCTTGAGCTCACAACAGAATCTGCAAAGTCAGTTTTCCAAAGTTTCTCAAGTTGCTCATGTAAAATCTCATCTTGTATTTGACGCTTCACTTCTGCATCTCCACACTGCAGGTTTACATCTGTCTCATTTGCTCCTAATTCTCCAACTTCACTCTCCTCTTTCTTCTCAACACCACCTTTCTGTCCTTCAAACTCTACAACCTCTGGCTCATCAACATAAAACTCCTTGTTACCCAGGCGAACAAAATTAACTGAACAAGGTCCACTATCTCCAGTGCCGCCCAAGGGACCCATAACTGTCCAACCCAACGAGTATCGCACCGCTACTGGCTCACCATGTCCACCTGACTTACATTCCAATGGGACAAACAATGAGGGCTTCTCCTTTAGGCCTATGATAAGACCGACATCTGATGCACTTAACTCTGGCAAATCAACATCCCTTAAATGGGACCAGTTCAAAATGTCTTCTCTCTTGGGAATGCAACTGACTGACACTGGTATCTGCTCAACAGTTCTAACGTTCAACAGTTCCTCTGACACTCTGCCATCCAACGACGTAACAACAATATCTACAACGTGGCCTTCAACGTTCTTGGACCCTGTACTCCTTGTAGCTCATAGTTACATCTTGAGCCCCATGACCCGAGGTCATTGAAAAGCTGTTCCTTGCACAAAGTCACCTCGCTACCGCTGTCTAGTAGCGCATACGTCTCCACAGTCCTCGTCCCTCCCTTGGCTGTAACCTTAACAGGAAGGACTCCTAGGCAAACACGTCTGTCGCCGGCCCCAGTTGCTACTGTCACAGAACTTGCACCTTGCCGTTCTTGAGTCGCTCTTTGGACTTCACCTGAATTACTTGTGGCTGCATTAACTTGTTGAAGATGATCTTCAGCATCAAGAGAGGAACCATGAGGGGTAACACTGGTAGAACTTACTCTCTCTGTCTGATCTCTGGGAGTGGGGTGTAGCAGAGTATTGTGATCCTCAACACAACCTCGCACCTGACACTTGAAGGCTTCCTTGGGACAACGATCTTTAAAATGTCCTCCGTTGAGGCATTTGAAGCACAGCCTCTTGCTTAACGCCAATCTTTGTCTTTCTGGATACGGCAGCTTCTTGAATTTCTCACACCTCCATAATCCGTGCTGTCCAAGACAAGCAGGACACCTTCGGTTGGCACCCGATGTTTTACCATTTTGGTTTGCTTTCTGATCAAGTTCAACTTTAGTTGTCATTGAGGTTAGCTTTGATAGTGGTTTCTCTACCTTCTCTCCATTTCTTTTCTTCTCTCTTGAAGAGCTCGCAGCAAGATCTTCTCCAAATTCATTGTTCACAAGCTTTGCTCGGGCCTTTACAAACTTCAGAAAATCCTCAAATTTTGGCCTTTCCTATACCTATCCCAGCTTCAATGATTCTCCCCGCACATTCTGCCCACTTTGCTCTCATAAAATAGGGTAGCTTCCTATTCAGCTCCATCAGGGTGTTGGTGTGGTTCAAGTCACTGACATATTCAGGACCCATTCCCTTCAGGGTTCTCTCTGCTATCTCAAGGCTTCTTGAAAACTCTAACAATGCTGACCCAGTGCTAGCTTTCAATGGTGGCAATTGTTCTAACTTCTTTAAATGAGCTTTCGCGATAACATGAGGAAGACCGAAATTTTCTTTCAGGGTTTTCTTTGCAGATTCATAACCTTCTGACACTGGTAGGTTTACACAACTTTCAATCGCTTCTCTAGCTTTACCAGTACAGTGTTGAATTAGCAACTGAAGACTTCTAGAACCATCGGTATCATCTTCCAAGCAGGTTTCAAAGTTGCGCATGAATGACACATAGTCAATTGGATTTCCACCAAAATGCATGTATTCTATCTTGGGAGTGTTCATAACTTGACTCAGAGTTTTAACTATCTGCTGACCGGTATTCAAATCAGCTTGCATTGGCAAATTTCCTGAATTTCCCTGTGGATGACCCGCTACAACTTGAAAGTTCTCGGTGGGGGGTGGCGGTTCAAATTTCCTGTCAGTTTCTGATAAGTCTGACACACTATCTCCTTGGAGAGGTGTTCCTGGCTCATCCCCCTTTGAAAATGGTAACTTCACAGATTCAGTGTCAGTTGGCACTGGTTTGGTGTCATGCTTCGGCGACTCTTTAATCTTCAATTTGGAACCCGCTTGCTCTACAACATTCTCAACATCACCCTTCAGCCCGGAATCGTGTAAATCACCATGCAGATTCTCCCCTTGGCTAGGTAAACTCTTTCCCTTAACCCTTGCAGACCCAGTTTTTCGGTCCATGATACTAAAACTCACAAAGGCTCTCTCTGCCTCCATTTCGGCCTCCATTAATTCCTTTGCATAATTAATTTCAGCCATTTTACGGTCAAGTTCTTGTTTTCTTTTCAAATGTTCTAAGTTTAGTCTTGCTAAGGCCATTTTTTCTCTTCGAGCCTCAGAACCAGCACTAACATAACTAGATTTCGATTTTTTCGAAACAGTACTCACGTGTTCGGCGCTCCTCCTCCCAGGATCAATTCCACGAGACCTCGCAGACCTTTGACTCCCGCCAATAACCTCAAACAAATCAAGCGACAAATTGCGAAGTCGTTTCACCGTGCCATCCATTTCCAATTTCCTCGCTAATTCCTCATCGTAAACCATAAGAGCCTTTCGCTTTTCCGGTTCCAACTCCATCAACTCCATAAAGCAATCGTGTGCATCTACGAATTTCCTCCATATTTGGTCATAAGATGCAAGTTTTAAAGCCAAATCTTCAGACCGCAAATCC
>NC_089316.1:11537742-11705242 GCF_036669915.1 Pocillopora verrucosa | reverse complement strand
TGCACAAAGATATTCTAGCTCTAGCCTGTCTTCATTGAAATCTAACTTTCGCAGCGTAAGAACCAGATGGTAGACAAATTTAGAATTTCAGTGGCTAGAGTTGCCAGGATAGAGGATAGTTGGTTTCAAGACATGTACATTGATATGCAATTACAGCATCGGTCTTTCCAGCCAGAGCAGTTGAAAGAAGAGAATTTAAACATCGACTCGAGTTGAAATGTGACTTTTCTTTCTAATTTTCTACGCTTATCAGAGGGGGTTTGACAGTTTAGAGAAAAACCTTTGAAGTAAACAGTCATTAATGGGGACATCAGGAGAAGGTATAAGAGATGGTAAGTACGTTTCTGGCATATTGTTTCAGTGACTACTGATCCCGCGTGTAAACCCTTTAATGGACCAGTGATATCTAGATCTTAACTCGAAGTCGTTTAACGTCGTTCCATTCTGTCTAAACCAAAATTAACAAACACGGGCAATAAAATATAATTTCAACCGATACAGACATCTAGGGGAAGAAAACAATCTATATTCTTGACAATCCGTTCAAACAATAAGGAATGTCAACGAAAGTCTTCAGCTGCTTGAAAATACCGCTGACTAACACGCATGTTGATATGTTGATCACTCTGCAAGTTGTGAGAATATCTTCCTTCCGTTCCACATCTCGTTAACTCTTCGAGAGCCAGTGCATAGGAATTTTTAGAAGTTGAAGGGCTGGAAAATAAACTGACTGGAACTCCGCTTTCAGGGTTGGCTATATAAATCTATATTATATTTGACAGGGACCACTCGTCGAAGTAGGGGTGAACTTGTTGTTGAACTTTCAATGGGGCGAAACCTCTATAAACCACAAAGAATCATGGGAGTTAAGCCTGAGAAAGAGACATTTTGTATTTGATTTTTGCTGGACTTTTACACTTTTTAGAAACAAAAAGGTAGCTCGGCATCTACAAATTTTATAATCTAAGGCCGTTACACGTTTTATACTTATCCACCACACTGAGAAAAGGAGAATCTCACTCTTTACAAAATTATTCTGTTAATTCAAGCTAACCACAAACGATTAATTCAACTCAAATAGTGTCTAGCATCTAATTTTTCCTTACAGTGTCAACCTAAATCAAAAATTAAGAACACGAGAATAAAGTAACTGACCTCTAACTTAAGAAGCTCTTAGCTGTTAAACCAATTCTCTATGTCTGTTCCTTAGGAAATGCACAGAGAACAGTGAGGAGAAAATGCCAAGTAATGTCAAGCTGTGAAGTATGAAATAAGATGCTCGAGGGTAGTAATGTGCTTCACATGCTCTGGACGACAGAGCTAAAAAACGAAATGCTACGTCACAGTTATACGGTCAATAACACGGGCTCAAGCACTCGAGGTTAAAATTCAGCGAAATTTGCGGCGAAAAATAGGGCTGGCATTTAAAACCAAGGCATTTTGTTGTCGTTGAAGGCATTTTCCTATTTCCAGTGTTTTAAAGAAGAAAATTAAATTCTTAAAATATCTAAGGGGTGTACAAAGTTTTTGGGAGTTATTCTGGAAGTTATTCTGTAAAAAAACGCCTAGAATCTATAGCATAGCACATCGAACGTGCAAACGACTCAAAATCCGCGCCAAAGCGTAGCGCATGCGCAGACGTTATTCAGCTCTGTCGTTCTGGACGTCTGAGTGAATTCCGACCTTAGTATTCTTTAGATAGCGGTTCTCGAGTGCAAAAATACGGGTAAATATGTTTTTTTTTTAGAGATAATCTTTCCCCTATCTTGAATCGCAAGGAAAACGAACGACTTACTAAGCGCGAATGCTCGACACAGACGCTCTTTAGAGTACTCACAAAGATATTTGACGTAATACAGAAACGACTCAGTCTCTATCGTATATGACTAAGGAGAGTCATTTCCTACAATCTCATCGCAACAATACTGCTCTGCTAGACGTTTACATTCCACCAATTTGTGACACAAGGTATCGTACAAAACTTTGTAAGTAGCTTCGCAGCCTTCTTTTTGTTTCCAAGCCATTAACATTTTATAAGCCTTCTCTGCCAGCTCCTTATTGGCTTGATCAAAGTCATCTATTGCAGCTTCGTTGAATCCCAGGCGTCTTCCTAATGTCTTCCATTTTCCTGCAAGTTCCCTGGACAGACATTCCAACTCCTCATCTGATGGCTCACCATCTTTAACCAAATAGATACCTGAGGATAACAACGGAAGGAGAATAAAAAATTAGAAAAGGGATGCTTCAAGGCTTTGGCGAATAGCGAACAGTTGTGGTGAAAGGCGACTTCTCACCTTTTGGTATCATTCATTACCGAATCGTCTGCCCTAAAGATTGTCAAGCTTGAGCAAGGATACATTTGCAGCGGCAGGGGAACCATTTTCCCAACCCATACATAAAAAAAAATAAAAACGCTTAGGAAGTTTTCCGGACTCATTATCTATTTCTGACCTATCATTTCGCGTATGGCCCGACAAGCATCTTGAAAATGGAGGTCATTAACGTCTCTTAGCTATAGTCTCCAGCTGTTAATGCTGGAATAGGTTAGTGTTGTTCAAGATACACGGGTGTTGGATTAATGATAGATTCCACTTTTAATTCATTATTTTTTATTCTCTTATATAAGTGGGTAAAGAGGATGTCTAAGAAATATAATGCCAGTCACGCGTGACAACAACATGCAAACTTGAAAAAAATACAATTAAAAAGGAAAATCCATCGCGACATTTTCAATCTCGGTACTACCTGTAGATTGGTGTATCTTCTTCCTAGGAGCTGCAACAGGGCTGCATGACGATGATTCTGAATTTGGATGCTTTACAATTGAATGTTCCACACTTTGGGAGGAGATACCTGCAGAATAATGGGGTTAATTAGATGGCTGGGTTGAGAACTAATGCAAGTTTTATGGCGCTGATGGTTCGGAAACGTTGATGTGGTGATCCTGGACTGTGATCATTCGGGTAAGACCCGGCGTTCACAAATTAAAGTGGTAAGGTTTGTCGATTTCTCTTATAAGTAACAATGAGCATTGACAAATTTGACGAAGGGGGCAGTTATATTGAAAAATATTCGATTCAAGATTTCATTTGAAAAGCAATAGCAGGTGCAAAGGATTCATCACTGTCAGAGTTACTCCATCATTTTAACAATAAAGCCAACGGAATAATTTTCTGGAGAATTACACTTCTTTGTGTCTTTCCTAAGCCGTTTTGTGTTTTATTCGTTTTCAGCATCAAATTCCCTGCAAGGAGGGACGCAGGCACCGTGGTCTGCATTGAGTTTACTGATACATAACAGAGACAATAAGCCATCACTGTTGAGCGTGAGGGGGGCACGGCCCGATTTATTAACACATGAAGTAAGGCAGGTTATTATGACTTTCCGTTGAGAACACCTGCTTTGTCACTAAAAGCTACATTCTCAAAACCCATAAAGCCTACATTTCTGAATTTACATATTTTAGAACAAGATGACTGGTCTTAAGTAATTGTATTTATTGGAACAACATATTTTAGAACAAGATGAATGGTCCAGTAAATTGTATTTATTCGAACAACAACGAAACCTACAACAAGAACAACAACGAAACCTACAACAAAAACAACAACTTACCACTTCCTTCTTCAAAGTCAGAGGTGACAGGAATAGAAACCTAAATGGAGGAGGAAAATTTGCAATATAACGGGTGCGTATGTGATGAATAGAAATGAGGAAATAAAGAAAATTACTAATTAATCAGAAAAAGGAAAATTAATTAAGAAAAAAGGCAGAGGCATAGAAAGGGACTTTAAAACAACTGAAAAGTAAACTAATCACAAAATCAAAATAAAAAATTTGCAAGGTCCTGCATGTTCATGTACTGTTTTCTGTGGGCAGGACATTTCTTTACCTATTCGACGTTCCTCAGTGTTTTGTTTCTAGTGATTCGTCCTTAATAAGTTTCGTGCCGCCTTAAATGACCTCATTATCTTACTCGGAAACTAGCTTTACTACTCCTAGGAGAAAGAAACCTAAAAATGGAGAACTTGCTAAAATGGCTTCTTTTCATCTTAGTAAGCGGTCTGACCACAGGCAATGCACTTTGGAAGTAAGGTGAGATATTTTTATTGAGAATTTGACTGTATTTTTACTTCCTAAGAGCGGTCGTAATTATTCCAATATAAACTAAAATTTTCGCCATGACTCTTATTTCGCAAGATGATCATCTCACAACTGGAGCTTGGGCTGCCTGTGGTTAAAGCATTGCTAATCCTTTTAATTAATTGTCATCTACTATAGTAAGGTTGGCATCAGTACTTTATTAGCTCTGGGCTAAAAGTGCATTTAATTAGCAAATCCACAAACCGTAAGATGTCACCTACTTGAAACGCTAATACCATGATAATGTTGCACAAAAGTTCCTGATTTTGGTCGCAAAACTTCACTCCTGGAACATTCTCACTTCCTAAGCAAACTTCACCACCAGTGTAATAAACTTTGTTCTCGTGGAATCTGTTAAAAATGAAATGAATTTCAATGAGGCAAACCTAACGTACACTAGCCGAGTCTTCGTCTAGAAAAGCACACGTTTTGAAATCTCTTCTTACAACCGAAAATGACAGCACATTTAACGAGAGCCCTACTGAATATTTAAAAACGAGCATTTGAAGACAATAAAGCCGAAACAAAACCAACATGTATATCTCCATGGTCCTATTGATTGATAAGAAAGCTTTAAAATCCATGGCGAAAAATGGTTAACTGACAGTTGAACAATGTACAATTTTACAATGGAAGGAATAAGTCATTTCTATATAAGACTAGCATGACGTAACCTAGTAGTATTTAATTAAATCATATGTACTTGATGGGCCAGAAATAAATTGTATTATATTATACCTCACAAACTGCAGGGCATTTTTCTGGTCTGTGCCCTGAGGTATGATAGCCTCGGAAAGAGAAACCAAAATTTTCTCCTCTCCACAGACTGGTTTAGAAGAGCAGCCTTCGTCTTTGTAGAGTACGACACATTCCGATATTTTCCGTATTACATCAAAATGCAGTCTTTGAGGATAGCAAAAAAGTTTGAGTTTAAAATGTCCACGAACACCGGTCTCACACAAGCACGTAAAAAATCGGGCATGCTGAGGCCTAGACCTATTGCAAAGTTTTCCTACAAACTCAGTGAAGCCCGAAGTAGATTGTAAAAGTGATCTCATCAACTTGATTGGACGAAATCTATCGAAAAAGAAAAGGAAAAATCAAACACAGCTCAAGCAATCCAATGCAAACGATTATCAGCCATTGCAGAGTAATCTTGAGTATATACGTACTCGAGTGGTCATTTCAATTATTGAATCTATAGTTAACCAAAAGAAATCCATGTATGTATGACTGTACACTAAAATACGTTTGAATTTCCTCTACGTCATGCGTATTATTTTTCAAATAAAGCCGAAGAGAAATACTTACCCAGAGAAATGCCTAACTTTGAATTGCACTTTCCCATCTACAAGACGTGGCGGTTCATCTAATTGATCTGTAATGTCTTTCCAGTCATGTGCTTCAATTAGTGACTCACATTGTAATATCCTCAGTTCACCGGGACGTAACTCTGCCAACTCTTGTTTTCCTTTACGGAAGGTGAGAGGAATCCTTATTGTTACAGGCGCGATGAGAGCAACATTTTGAGAGCCTGAAATGTAAAGAACTGGACCGACAAGTCCTCCCTCTCCTTTTAGCTCACTGCTTGGGAATTCTTGTACCTGGATTTAAAAGCAAAACAAGTTGTTGGGCATGTTAAATCACTCCCAGCATAATGATAATTTGCTTTACATTGTGAAAAATGAATTTCAGGATGAAATTTTGGAATTATCTAAAAATTATAGTACACAATGTAAATGTCCTTTCAAAGTTTTATGTAGTAATATAAGCATTATTATGAAAAAATGTGTACACTGGACTTAATATAAAAAGTCTGATTGGTCAAGAGCACTCAATCAATATACAATAAAGAGTGAAGTTAACATAATAACCCAATATCTACCGCAGATATTGCAGTTATCATGTCGAATTGAACCTCTGCCTAGTTTCCAAGCCCTGACTGTCTGTAAATTATTCTTAAACTTTTGAAAATTTAAAGAGATGTCTTCTTTCATAATTTGTTCAAAAGATGTATAATTAAACAATAATTTAATTTGGTTTTTGCATGATGTCATAACTCACCAAACCTTATGTCTGTGTTGTCTTCGGCTTACGTAGATAACTCAGACCTTGGTTTTGCTAATTCATCATGATATCATGCATAACTTCATCCACTAATTGCATTAATTGCAAACCAATACAAACCAATTTACCTGACAGGAATGATTTCAATTTGACATTTAAATCGAAGCAAAAGTCTGTTTGTTGCTTAGAATGAGTTTTCCAAAACCTAGTTTTAAAAAGGGAATGCCCAGGATCCATGAGTACACATGGGAACATTAGTACCACAAATAATTCGAAGTTACCAAAACTGCTGATTAGAGCTTTACCACATGTATCTTCACACACATGCAAGCACAAGCCCAACTGTCCTCTATTTTAGCTTAAAGTTGTTAATTAATATCTCTCTTTCCATGAATATTACCACCAAGTTCATGGAGTGTGTGGCAAGTAACTGAGGGTACAGGTTATACTATTGCAACACCTTTGTTTTATCTCCTTGCTTTTGAAAATCCCCTCACGCCAATCCTATGACTTTCAAAACTGGAAAATGAAAAAGTTGCAGGACTCATGCATGTATATAATTTTATAGTTCCATGCACCTTGATTGTCACACAGAAATCTTGATAAACAGGAACACAACTCTGAGGAATTTGGACACTGACATCAGGTAGGTCAGGCACAATACAGGTCAATTCCGGGCCTCCTGCAGTACCTCTTGAAAAGGTGAAAGACTTAGGACGCCAGACTGCAGCAAATGAAGAAACTGCTGATTTTGTACAAACAGCTTGTGCAAATGGGAAAAGCCACTTGGGAACTGTTGAAGTTTCTGCATATAAAAATAAATGATTGAAAAAGCATCCTTCAGCTGTGTTTTGAAGTCTTCAAACAATAAAGTTACCCCCAACAGATGTCATTATGATATTTATGCTTCAAAGAATAAAGTTTGCAACAACATGGTTATTGAGGAAAATTTATATAATAGTGATTAAAATGCATTGGAGAATTCATGTAACATTTGTGCAATAATTACACGTACTGCTTGGATACACCTAAAGGGTAAACGAAAAAAAAGTTCTAAAGTTGGATTTGAAATGCCTATGAAGAAGCAAGAAGTCTACTTTGACATTATGAGTGCAGCAGGTCATGCATTGCAGGGATAGATGTCCGCATCTAAGTCATTGCTCACCTACTCCTTCTCCCTTAAGTCAACTGATAAGTTCGGGTTACAAGTTGGGTTTAATTTTGGGTTAGGAGAGGGGGAGCTGCACATTTCTCAAATGCTGAAATTGATGCCAGTGAAAAAGGGAGCCTAGGAATATCATGATCATTCATTAAGTTATTCACACCTGTATTTAATAAAAACATAACGTTACCTGATCCATGCCAAGTATTCTGTGTCTTTAATTCCTTCCATTCATTGTTCTCTTGGTCAGTCAGTTGCTTGATAACCACCTCATACCCCTCCAAATATGGGGCACTGTGCATCAAAGATACAGTAAAACTTATTCCTTCAAAACTTTTCTTGTAATCCAGATCTGGTGGGCCATCATGAGATATTTCAATAACACTGCTAACCAATATCTCATCACTGGCAGTGGAGGGGGAGAGGGTCCTGGGGTTCCACAATAAGCATCTACATGTAAATGGCACAGGTTGTTGTGCAGCTCCACTGCAAAGTTTGATAGAGGCACCAGCTTCCCTCAGGTGCCATGAGTCTTCCTTACCTCCGATTTTTCCTCTGAAATACAAGGGAAATTAATTATCCAGCATTTTAAGATATTTTTTCCCAAGTGGAGTAAGCAATGACAAAGGTATTTAAAATGCAAGTGGCAAACTGGCAGTTTGAAAAACTCATTTAGATATTGACACTTAATTTCAAAACTAGATCTAATAAATGTTATTTTTCTTTATTTTTCTTTTCTTTTCCATTAATTTGCTTTTCCTTGACTCAAATAGCCTCAAGTTATAATCATAAATCAAAACATTTATTTAAATGATTCACTATCATTTTTGATGATAATTAAGTACCCCTTTATTGATGGAAACACTGAAAAAAAAATGTTGAATACCTGTAGAACATGGTAATTGAACTGGGTGGAGTAAACTTTGTTCTGAAATCATACGCGTGACATCTGAATCAAAGGATTGTGCAGCAGCATTAGACTTGAAATCACCAGTATGATTTCAGACCAAAAGTGCATGGCAAAAGTTCAATTACCACTTCATTACATTTATTTTAAATTTGCAAAGTTCAGTTGCTAAATGAATAAAGATTTTTTTAAAGCCGGTACAAATACATGTATGTTATTTATCCAGTACTGAGCTGGTGTGTAAAATGTTATAAAAGTTGTCTTTCTTTTTTTCTGCAATTTTATTGATTTCCTAAAACAATCGGTTAAATCTGATTTGTTGCTGTACTTTCGTGGAGCTTTCTCTTTAGCTGGGAAATCGATGCACTTTAGAGCAAAAAATAGTGCATTTTATCAATAAATCGTGCCAATGAGAAAATAGCATTACAGTTATTAAGCATGGACTTTATTAACTAAAGATTAAAAAGAAAATAAAATAAAAGAAAGTAACTGTCATTTATAAAGAGGTCCGGAGGGTTGTTCTTTAGTCAGAGCACTTTGTCAAAAGTTGCCATTAGTTAACACCTCCTAGCAACTCCAACCCTGCTCTTTACAATGGTCTGTGCATCCATGAGAAAAAAAAACATGGGAAAGGCAAAACACTGAGTCATTGCCGAAAAGCCCATACCTTTTGATCAAAGTCTTTTCATTGTCTTCAGTGTCTACTGTTGCATCTTCTATATTTGCCAAATCTTTCCTGCCGGTGTAATAAGGTACCTCATCCTCCTCTTTGGCTGGGGAAATTATTATTTCGAGGTGTTTGGTTTCAGTATACAATATAACGGACATTTACTACCACTTAATTCCCAATACCTGTTCAACCAAAATTGTTCTACATGGGGTCTTTCCGCACTAACGAAAAAGTTGTTTATTTAAAACAATTTTTTCGTCATCACTAAATTTTGACAAATTTGGGCCAAGGCCGACAAATCGTAAAACACATCGCCGACAAATTTGTCCCAAGTAAAATCTGGACAAAATTAATTAAATAAGCAAGACCGTGATAAACTTGTCGATTAATTATCGCAAAAGCTACGAACAGCGTGTAGCTGAACTGAAATCAGTTTACTTCAGAGGCAAAAATTCTCTTTTGTCGCAAAACTCTGGGATTCTAAAATTTTAAAACGGCTTTGAAAAATCCTAGAAATTGGAGGTGGAATCCTTTGGAAGACTAGGTCGAGTGGTAAGAGAATTTTTCAACTTTGAAATTTATAATGTAGATGTAACACTCAAAAAACTTTTATCCTTTGATTTTGCTAGGACAATTATAGGCTGGAGTCATGAAAATCGCGAAAGCTCGGATATGCATTGATTAAGAGTATAAGATAAGATTACCGTATGACTCTCCTTCTCCAGCCTTGTCCCCCACTTCTTTTGCAATTTGTAGATGAGGCTCACGATATTCGATTGCCTTTGGAAAGTTGCCTAAGCTATGAAAGGCATTGCCAAGACTTCCATAAGCCCTTCTCTCTCCAGCTTTATCCCCCACTTCTTTTGCTTTTTGTAGATGACGCTCGTGGTAACTGATAGCCTTATGAAAATCGCCTAACTTCTGATAGGCATTGCCAAGATTTCCATAAGCCCCTCCTTCTCCAGCTTTGTCTCCCACTTCTTTTGCAATTTGTAGACGACGCTCGTGGTAACTGATAGCGTTATGAAAATCGCCTAAGCCATGATAGGCATTGCCAAGATTTCCATAAGCCCGTCCTTCTCCAGCTTTGTCTCCCACTTCTTTCGCAATTTGTAGATGACGCTCGTGGTAACTGATAGCCTTATGAAAATCGCCTAAGCCATGATAGGCATTGCCGAGATTTCCATAAGCCCGTCCTTTTCCAGCTTTGTCTCCCACTTCTTTTGCAATTTGTAGATGACGCTCGTCGTAACTGATAGCCTTAAGAAAATCGCCTAAGCTATCATAGGCATCGCCAAGATTTCCATAAGCCCGTCCTTCTCCAGCTTTGTCTCCCACTTCTTTTGCAATTTGTAGACGACGCTCGTGGTAACTGATAGCGTTATGAAAATCGCCTAACTTCTGATAGGCATTGCCAGGATTTCCATAAGCCTGTCCTTCTCCAGCTTTGTCTCCCACTTCTTTTGCAATTTGTAGATGCCGCTCGTGGTAACTGATAGCCTTATGAAAATCGCCTAAGCCATGATAGGCATTGCCAAGATTTCGATAAGCCCTTCCTTTTCCAGCTTTGTCTCCCACTTCTTTTGCTTTTTGTAGATGACGCTCGTGGTAACTGATA
Source organism: Pocillopora verrucosa (assembly GCF_036669915.1). Taxonomy (NCBI): domain Eukaryota; kingdom Metazoa; phylum Cnidaria; class Anthozoa; order Scleractinia; family Pocilloporidae; genus Pocillopora; species Pocillopora verrucosa. The sequence goes on along the minus strand of NC_089316.1, from coordinate 11,694,675 downwards.
GCCTTATGAAAATCGCCTAACTTCTGATAGGCATTGCCAAGATTTCCATAAGCCCCTCCTTCTCCAGCTTTGTCTCCCACTTCTTTTGCAATTTGTAGACGACGCTCGTGGTAACTGATAGCGTTATGAAAATCGCCTAAGCCATGATAGGCATTGCCAAGATTTCCATAAGCCCGTCCTTCTCCAGCTTTGTCTCCCACTTCTTTCGCAATTTGTAGATGACGCTCGTGGTAACTGATAGCCTTATGAAAATCGCCTAAGCCATGATAGGCATTGCCGAGATTTCCATAAGCCCGTCCTTTTCCAGCTTTGTCTCCCACTTCTTTTGCAATTTGTAGATGACGCTCGTGGTAACTGATAGCCTTATGAAAATCGCCTAAGCCATGATAGGCATTGCCAAGATTTCCATAAGCCCCTCCTTCTACAGCTTTGTCTCCCACTTCTTTTGCAATTTGTAGATGCCGCTCGTGGTAACTGATAGCCTTATGAAAATCGCCTAAGCCCTGATAGGCATTGCCAAGATTTCCATAAGCCCGTCCTTCTCCAGCTTTGTCTCCCACTTCTTTTGCAATTTGTAGATGACGCTCGTGGTAACGAATAGCCTTATGAAAATCGTCTAAGCCCTGATAGGCATTGCCAAGATTTCCATAAGCCCGTCCTTCTCTAGCTTTGTCTCCCACTTCTTTTGCAATTTGTAGACGACGCTCGTGGTAACTGATAGCCTTAAGAAAATCGCCTAAGCTATCATAGGCATTGCCAAGATTTCCATAAGCCCGTCCTTCTCCAGCTTTGTCTCCCACTTCTTTTGCAATTTGTAGATGACGCTCGTGGTAACTGATAGCCTTATGAAAATCGCCTAAGCCATGATAGGTATTGCCAAGATTTCTATAAGCCCGTCCTTCTCCAGCTTTGTCTCCCACTTCTTTTGCAATTTGTAGATGACGCTCGTGGTAACGGATAGCCTTATGAAAATCGCCTAAGCCATGATAGGCATTGCCAAGATTTCCATAAGCCCATCCTTCTCCAGCTTTGTCTCCCACTTCTTTTGCAATTTGTAGATGACGCTCGTGGTAACTGATAGCCTTATGAAAATCGCCTAAGCTATGATAGGCAATGCCTAGATTTCCATAAGCCCGTCCTTCTCCAGCTTTGTCTCCCACTTCTTTTGCAATTTGTAGATGACGCTCGTGGTAACTGATAGCCTTATGAAAATCGCCTAAGCCCTGATAGGCATTGCCAAGATTTCCATAAGCCCGTCCTTCTCCAGCTTTGTCTCCCACTTCTTTTGCAATTTGTAGATGCCGCTCGTGGTAACTGATAGCCTTATGAAAATCGCCTAAGCCCTGATAGGCATTGCCAAGATTTTCATAAGCCCGTCCTTCACCAGCTTTGTCTCCCACTTCTTTTGCAATTTGTAGATGCCGCTCGTAGTAACTGATAGCCTTAAGAAAATCGCCTAAGCCATGATAGGCATTGCCAAGATTTCCATAAGCCCTTCCTTCTCTAGCTTTGTCTCCCATTTCTTTTGCAATTTGTAGATGACGCCCGTGGTAACTGATAGCCTTATGAAAATCGCCTAACTTCCGATAGGCATTGCCAAGATTTCTATTAGCCCGTCCTTCCCCAGCTTTGTTTCCCACTTCTTTTGCAATTTGTAGATGACGCTCGTGGTAACTGATAGCCTTATGAAAATCGCCTAACTTCTGATAGGCATTGCCAAGATTTCCATTAGCCCGTCCTTCCCCAGCTTTGTCTCCCACTTCTTTTGCAATTTGTAGATGACGCCCATGGTTCTCGACTGCCTTACTATAATCGCGTAAACTCTCATAGGAAATGCCAAGTTTTCTATAAGCCCGTCCTTCTCTAGCCTTGCCTCCCAATTCTCTTGCAGTTTGTGGATGACATTCATAGCACTGGATTGCCTCATGAAAATCGTCTAAGCCTTTAAAGTCATTGCCAAGATTTCCATAAGCCCGTTCTTGTCCAGCTTTATCCCCCCCTTCTTTTGTAGTTTGCAGATGGCACTCATGGTACTCAATGGCCCTTGTCAAATTGTCGTCTACCCTCCAATGTGAAAAAGGAAAAATTGACGTTCGTGAGAAGAAAAGAGAAATAATCTAGCAATGGTAAATACACAAAAAGTTATTTTCTTCATAGAGATTCTCTTTTGCATTTAGCTTCCACTTCTTTTGTTATTCAAATATGCGTACAATTGAATGTAAATAATGTTTTTATTTAACAAATGGCCACATTGATTGGAAACTAACGAAATGTACATGTTGCTCGATGGATTGCACTAAGTTTGACCTTGGATGAATTTTATTGCAAATGTTCTTCCGGTCCTTGCCTACAGTTTATTACTAAACTATAGAAAAAAAGAATTAATGATTTCGGGATATCCTTCTCTCCAATTTGTTTAAGGCTGGTTTTCACTAATGACGGAGTCGAAGTGGTAAGAGCACTTCTGTTCGAGTGAAAACTGAATATCGTAGTCGACTCCGACTCCGACTCCGTTGTAAAAGAAAACCAGTCTTTGGGTGATGCCTTATCATTGGCCGTTAAGCTTTCTACATAGGAGATTGATATTGTCGTGAAACAATTTATTAACAAATGTTTTGTTCCCCCCTCATTCTGCATTCCTAGAAGCACCATAACCTAAACATAGCCACTGCTGGTAGAGAAGAGAAGGGAGAAGGCAACAAGGTTCTTCTAAATGTTTTAGCATGCCTTTGGCAAAAGTGCTTCACATCACTGATGATTGGAAACAATTAAAAAGTCCCATTTATTGAGCATGACATGCAGAAACTATAATGGGAAGCCATTGCCTAGGTTCTGCTATATGGTTACCAATGGGCCAATTACTGCCTAGTAAATTTGTTACATCTTTTTGTGGCCTTGTATCTTTATGGTGATGAAGTTATCACTTCAGAGACGTTGATATGAAGACTTAGCCAATTTGTAACTACAGAAGATAGAGAGGCATTGGACAAGTGCCTTGGCGATGATTTTAAACCTAATGATGAAGATGTCTTGGAATTTTTATATTATTCAAGTGTTTTAACCCTTTGCATCCTAACATCAGCATACTTTTTTTCCGTACTGTTCTCTATGCATATCCTATGGTACTGACAAAGAGAATTTGTTTAACAACCAAGAGCCTCTTTAGTTCGTGATCATTTCCTTTATTCTCATGATCTTAATGTTTGTTTTAGAGGGGATACTGATAGGAGAAAATGGTCACTAATCACTCTTAGAGATCAACTGGTGGAGTCCAATTCTCAAGATATTATGCTCTAAGGAAAACTTTCAGCCCCTCGAGACTAAAGCAAGCCGCCAAATTAATTAACAAGTTATTCAGAGCTGAAGAACCAACTGAAGCAGAACTGACATCCTTTGAACAACTGAAACGGTTTATGGAGTCACTGAATTGCAAATCTTTACCCATATTTCTCTGGATCTGCACTGGTAGTGATGTGATCACTGTACGTACACAACATAGATGTGCACTTTGCTATCCTTGAAGAGTAGCATTGACGTCCTTTTGCCAGAACATGTAGACCATTGCTAGAACTTCCATCTACATATGAATCATACCCTGCACTGCTTGAGGAGTTCACTAATGTAATGAAAGAGGAGCAAGCCTGTTTTGTGATATTGTTGAGTATGGAAGATGTGAACAATTTGAAATGAACACTCAGAATGCTTTGAAATGAATACTTTGAAATTTGCTTCTTAATTTTTACAATTTTTTATGTTATGCATAACATTTTCACATTACTGGTATAAGGCTTTTTTTTTAACACAGAATACAAGTTACCGTTGATGGCATTTTCTAAACTTTCCGAAAAAAAAAGAATTAGGTCACAAATTTATATCTATTCAAATGTCATTACAGTTGTCACTGGCAGTTAGTTTGGTTACAAGTTAGAAAGCCTTTCGAGAGGAATGTAAAATATGCAAGTTTCATGACTACAAACTCTAATATCAGCTGATCTCTAATATCACTGAGACTTTAAGTAGTAAGTGTAAGTGGTCATAACATAACAAGATATTAAATTGTCAGTCCCTTGAAATGCGAAAACTCGGGGTAAAAGGTGACATGTCGCTTTTACTACCATTACGTGTCTTCTAGGAGATCAATGCCTGAATTTTAAATTGCACTAAATACTACACTGATTTCAGTGGACTACTTACACCACCAAATAAATGCATCTACAAAAGTGAAAATGGTTCGATGATAAATCAGTGAAAATAACAGCATCCATCAAGATTACATCAAAATTCAGGAGTCATACTTAAAGTTATCATTAAGGGTCAATTATACTGGTGACAGCCGTTAAAAAATGTCATTGATTTCATTTTATACCTCCAGACAAATCGTGAAGCATGAAAATTTTCATCCTCTCTTAGTGTTCAGTGCAATTTTGAAACTATTGAAAAAAAATTATTACCATTTCATTATACAAGCTTCGAACGCAACAGCATAACTTCAGTCTTATTCACTTATTCATTATTTATGTTGTAATTAACACAGCGTCTGCATTAAACTTTCCTAGGTGAGGGAGGGATAACAATGATCATGTACAAGTACTTCCATTATCATCAAAGGAAATATCAAAATAATTAGACGCTGATAAATGTTAAATTCAATATTGAAACTTTCAATGATCGTCACAGTTTTCAGAAAGTGCTTAATTCCATTGTTTCCATCGTCAGAGAGAGGGTCAATCCTATTGTGTAATTACTGTAAGCTGACTGTGTGACTCTGGCACAATAAACATTGTTTTCTGTTTCAATATCAGTCATAATCACAGTCAACCATTATAATCAATTTCAAATGTCTGCCAATTTGTGCATTAGCCCCAGATTTTAGACTGCCTGTAACATGAAAGTGCAGCGCTTGTTATCTGACCGCTTGCTATCTTTAAAAGAACCCATTTTAGCAAGTTATCCATTTCTAGGTTTGCAACATTAGACAAGCCGTTCTTTTGTAGTAAACCTAGAAAACATAGTAAGCGGTCAGATAACAGGCGATGCACTGTGGAAGTAAAGTGAGGTATTTTTATTGAGAATTTGACTTAATTTTTTTATTCCCAACAGCGGTCGTAAATATTCCCATATAAACTCTTATAATTTCGCCATGACTGCTATTTCGCAAGATGATCATCTCACAGCTGGAGCTTGGGCTGCCTGTGTTTGGATATTCCAAGGCATGTTCCTATACCTATCCAGTTTAAACTAGTCTCACGCAGTTGCTCGATCATTTTCTTTGTAATAATGTACGCCGGTCTCCCTCCTGAACTTGCAGAGAATGCCAATGGAATTTTTTCCTTTGGACAAAGGCATGATACATTTAAAATATCTGACGTCTTTCTTAATAAGACGACTAAAGACAATTCTAACAGCTCAAACAGGTTTGAAGAGGAATTTTGAGACAGTGATATGGCGATAAGCATTGTTGTGTATTCCTAAAGCTTCCTGGCACAGATTTCTAATCCTACATGAACAATGCGTGATAAACGAAAGTCCCTTTCAATGGTGCTCTTTAGAGAATCAACAAACTTTGTAAAGTATTCTGCACTAAGATACTCCGCCATTTTGAGAGAAATATTCCGCTTACTAGCTGTTGCTCACCGGCTCAGAAAAAGTAATCGATAATCTCGCATAGTGATTTCTTTTTCTCACGCAACAATTTCTCATTCTCAACAGTTAATATTTAATTCTCAGTATATTGCTACATCAGTCTTCTCGATTAAGATTTTATCATTCTCGATGGGTAATTTAAAATATCGCATAACAGTTCTTCATTCTCATACAGTGATTTCCATTTCTTATGTAGTAATGATGTAGGCTAATTTCAAATTGTTTTTACGACATAGTCTGGTAACTAATTATTAGCACCAAGCTGAGGCTAAGGGGCGCTTATTTTGAAAGCAAAATAGGAGTGACTGGAAGTCGAATATGAAGTTTTGTGCCATTTCTGTGTGCAAAAATTACTAAAAGGCCGGACCTCAACTTTTCCGAGTTTCCAGGCGAAGAGAGTCTAAGAAAGAAAGGAAGCGCCTTCTGTCGTCGCGCTGATAAGGAGTTCACGTCCATCAAGAACTTGCATATATGCTCCGAACACTTTGAGACTAAAAAAGTCGTGAAGACACTTTCTGGAACTAAAAGGTTGGCACACGGCACGGTTCAAACAATATTTAATCAGCTTCCAGTCCGTAGAAGTCCAAGTCAACGCGTAAAAAAGGTCGAATGAGCGGAGAAAACGAAACGCTAACGAAGACAGCAAAGGAGTACTTCACGCCCAAATTATCCGTGTTTCCACTGAAGTTGCTCTGAATGATCACGGCCACGTCCTTTATAAAAACAAAGTTCATAGAGAAGAAGCTTTCAAAGGAAAGGACTATGAACTGCAAATAGCAGTATCCAGTCGGTTTATCTGTCCCAGCATCAGTTAAATCGTGGTACTTCAGATCCTCCACATATCCCTCAGTAAATGAGCAAAAACCCTCAGGACTTTTATACGACCGTAAACAGTCTTCATCGTAACCATCTTTTCCAACCAGATAATGGCAGCTATCGGGAATCCTGAAGTCTGGAATACCGGTGAAGTCATGAGTCCAAAACTTCAGCGAAAATGGATGGGGAAGTAGTTTTTCTCCTGGCAACGTAATCAACTCGTCGCATTGCTCTGTTTTCTTTACAAGTTCAGGAACTTTTATTTCAGCCGCGTTCTTGCAAAGCTCTAGCAGTTCTGCCCTTTTCCTACTCTTACCGTTTACAGAAATTTGAATACCCCTTTCCTTTAAGAATTTCCGTAGCTCAGGAACTTTCATATTTGTGAAGAAGGCATCATTCCCTGCCATGTTGAGACGACTCCTTTCCCCTCAGCCTCGACTTGATGCTAAAAAAATCAGACTTACTCGCACAAATAATTCGGAACTAGCCTATTAAAATCTCACACATCGATCACTGAAATTTGATAGGCAGTTTTGAACTCAAATCACTTTTGTCATGTCTGGCTTGCCACATTAAGGAAAGGTACGTTTTTTCTTGGGGGGCAGGGCTGGGGCCTCAGAGGGCAAGGTTATCAGTAAAAGTGAGCACCTAAAGGGGAGGGTCATACCTTTCTGTAAGCAATTCAAGCTAAGGGACACACTTTTTCCAGAATTTTTAAACGAGATCTTTTGTGATGTGCTTTCCATTTTACTTATAGTTTAAGTTTTTCTTTTCACCTACTTTGATTGAATTTGGTGTTTTGTTATCGCTTCTATGTTAAATTTCTACATTTATATGCCATGGCACATAGTTTTTTCTCGGAGGACTCGTGTCCTTTTCCATCCGTATCGAGGCGTACTAGACTCAGGTATCGTTTCTTCAGACTCTTGCTCCTGTTGACTATCCGCTGCCCGAGTTTCTACTAGATCCAACAATGCGCTCTACCCGGTCACTGTCAGACTATGAATTTGAGTCAGAGGCTGGCTGAAAGTTTTTCTGACTGTTCTTCACAATAGAAGTCAAACTTTTACTGCCAATATGTGCCTCACCACCCTAACTCACTCATCTTTCTTTCCTTTAAATGCAATAAAGTTCAAGTTTACCTACTCTAAGGGATGGCGACTGGTTTCTTTGATAGAGGTCTTCCTAGTCAATGTCATTGTAGCCCTGTTTCTTTATTTCGGCAAACTTCCTTTCATTATCTGTTCGCCGCTTATCTTTTCTCATTTCAATGTCAGTTAGATGCTCAATATAATCTGCAACAAGCTTTTCTGAGACAATGTACTTTTCAGAAAACTCTTTGATTGCCTTTTTATCCCCTGCTTTGAGCTTACCCTTTTGAAACATCTGTTTTATTTGAGCTCAAGGCTGATAATCATCAGGTTTGCGGCCACTCGTAGATGTTTTCGCACGTGGTAGGAGGTGAAAGTCGGGAAGTTTGCTGTAATCGGGATTGGTTCGTGGAGTTTGTGTGCCTGGAGAAGGACTTACAAAGTCTCAAAGTTTATACTTCCATATTCAAACTTCAGCTATACAATGTTAATATCCCACAGTGAATGTTCGCAATTTCTTGTTTCACCTCACACACATGTAATATCGAGATATATTTACATTCAAACATTTTGCGTTCACAAGCGAAACGTTCCGAGATAACTACGGCATGGAACATACCACGAAGTAGTTAGGGGAGTGTCGCACTTTTGTCAGTCACCTTGTCAGGAGTTTTTTTCTATTAAAAGGCTAGGGAGGGCCAACACTTTTTTTTGGAAAAAATACCAAAATTCCTCAGCCACCCCCCTCCAAGAAGAAACGTACCTTGATTCTTTAAGATCGATGAGAGCGACATTGCACCGAGCTTCATCTTCGCGCTGTAATTTCGGTATCACGGCCACTGAGCCGCGAGAACTCGGATTTACTCAGTCCGGCCGATCAACATTACAGATAAGTACCCAGTCTTACAAATACCTTTGTATATTCTTGTGGTAACAGAGAAAGTTTGCGTCGCAAAATAACCTTCGTTTCGACCGGGCTTAACCGTTGTGAATCAGAAAAAGTGAACCAAGAAGCTTAATTGTCCATAGGATTCAATTTGTGCTATATTTGAAGCCGACAAACATTGGTTTAAGCAGCTCCCATGAAGAAACTGAATATTTCAAGTTGTATTTGACAAAACAGCTTTAAAACATGTTTAAGCCTTGTTTTGAATGGGGTATAACTCTGTCACTGGCTAATGATGCATCACTTTAAGCAAAACGAGGTGAAAGTATCTACCAAAAGATGGCAGACTAGCCCGCTATTTATTCCGGTGAGACTTTAATTAACAGCTCTAAAAGCCATGCAATATTTGCAGCATGACTAAGGTTCTTGTTTCTCCATCTTCACGTCGTTGTGCTAATTTTACTTTCAAACAAAATTTAAGGCCATGATCGGTATTTAAAGTTAACTTTCAAATATGTAGCTCTACTCTAAGCATGAAAGACGTTATTGTGGAATAGTGTAATGTTCATATTCAGTGTTTTCAAACCTGAAGAGCTGTCCTTTTCACGATCTCGATCTGTCTCGCATTGCGGAACCTCCATAGCTAAAAAAAGAACATAAAGGAAAATATTACATATCTTCCCCAAGCGCTTCAACGGTCAGTTCATTTTCCTAATTTATCAAGTTAAACAAGCCATAATGCAAAGGAAAAAATCGAAGGTTTCTTTGCACACCTTAATCTCAAAACAATCGTATGTTCAATTTAAAGAATTAAGCTGCGGCTCAATTTAAATAGACGTAAGTATAGGTAGACGCCTAAAGGTAATTCCGTTGGATGCCTGGGAGCTACTAAGTGTAGCATTGAAAGAAATTGTGCAGTTACAGTGTACCATTATTCATTTAGATCAGCCGAAGAAACCACTGTAGAAAATTTTAGTGTTGAAGAAACTGTGACTGTTTTTGTATTTGAAAATAGCGAAGAGTCGCAGCTAAAAAACCTTTTCCTGAAACAAACTGCCACTCCACCTCCTAATCACCTCGTGTTTCTCAGCGCCTGTTTCATCCCTCCTAAAAGCAACAGCTCGGTAAAAACAATTTCCATCCCCGCTGACAGACTTCTCTCCTTTGAGCCGTGATTTGTTTATCGAAAACGTCAATAAGTACGAAAACAGGCCGTATACACTTTAATACAACTGAAAGACTGTACTTAAGTTAAAGACTGTACCTAAGTTATTTCCTAGAGATTTGTAGTTAAGTTTGTGGTAAGAAAGAAATCGATTAAAGCACCACAGCATGGCAAATAAATTCAACTGTCTCCTTTATCTAATCAAAGAATCATGGCCAACTCGCGCATGATGAAACATGGCTGTGAACTTGTAGATACAGGTCTTACTGCAAAGCAAGGTTGCTCTTATTTCAAAAGCCAAGGTTCCGGAATATCACGAAGAGATTCACAATTATGGTAACCATCCAACTCCGCAGAATAATTAACCTATATACAGCCGACGAAAACAGCAAAAAATAGTAACCTGCGTTTATCGAATTTACGTTTGCAGAATTCGTTAAATTTAGCTGCTGGAATCCAAATCTTTCCTCGCCTGCACAATCCAAACTCCACCATTCTACAATCCTCAATATATCTTTGCATTGTAACGCAATGATCTTTGTTCACACGGTTTTCTCCAGCTTGTATCTGATAAGTTTTCTGCCTCGGAACGAAAATACCTGAGAACGTACTTAATATGACCGGTAGTTTTTTCGACTGAATGAAATTATCGATATGCGGAAATGATTTCCATAGGTTTTCTTTTGTCAGAAAATTATTTTCGTCCGCTTCTGATCAATCCAGCCGCCAATGTTTACATAAGATGAAAATCGATAAGATTTTACGTATTCCTATTGACTAGCTTTGCAATTTGTCCATGCAATGAAAAAGAAACACAGCTGGGTTTTCACCATGGTATGCCATACGCATACCACGGAAAAAGGGAAAATTCCTAGCTGCGAGCGACCGGGGGCAGAGGGAATTTCCACCTTCAGAGGTCGAAAAAATCAATTTTGCTTTATTTCACTAAACTGAATTCAAATATTCAACATAACGTTTCCATAAAATTATTCCGAAATCTTTAAAAGCAACCGATTTATTTAAAAAAACGTATTTTAAAATGAAAGTTAATAAATTAGGAAGGTGTCATAATCTCGGACCTGGACGCATCCCCTGGGCGAGTTCACGTTGAGGCTCGATTTTCATTTAAATGTAATCCCATATCTTGTTTACCTCGGGCACGTTAAAAAAATCACTCGTAGAAGCTCTTTGCTTGTGGAAAAATCTTTGCTCACGGAAAAATCAAGAGCGGAAAAAAGTCCTTAGTAAAAAAAAAAAGAAAAAAGAAAAAAAAGGCCCATAGAAGAAAGAAAGAGTACCATTCTGTAAAGAAAAGAAAAATATTCCTTTGTAAAAGAGACATGTTATGTCGGAGCTCCACGATGGCGTCCATATTTCGAACAAAGAAGTCGCCGTCCAACCAAACTTTGCCATACACAATGTTAAAAACGAGGTTTCCTTTTCTTTATTGAAGCCTGGATACAAAGACATCAACAATTGCCTCGAATCGTAATTTTAAAAGCTGTCTGTCGATTTGTTGTCTTGCTCCTCAGCACATTTTTCGGCTTCTCCATGTTTGCCGCGGGCTTTTCTTTGCTTTGGCAACTTTGCTCCTTATTGTGTCGCCCTCCTCAACGCTCCACCGAGCGATCGAGAATCTTGATCCATCGTCATTGACGCCAGGAGGTGCAGTTGTCCCATTGTTTACGGTTTCAGGAGGCGAGATGATCTCCTGGCGTGGGGAGATATTGTTTGCGAACCTCTATGAGCTAAAATCTCGAATTTGATTTTAGGAGGAATACGACAAATTTGAGCGAAATTATAGGGTACATAGATTTCTCTGATTTTCGTCAAATTTCACCAAAACATTCCAGAAATAATGACAAAGGATGTGTCGGGAAATCGTGATATTTGAAATATTTGTCCTGTGGCGTCCATTTACGCAACACGCCTCACATATTTTTAGTTACTCCAACTTTATGGGTGATGATCATGTCTAAAAGTACACTCCGAGTGACCACGCGTGACCACGAGTGATTGTGACCACGAGTGACCAAGAATGACCACGAGTAAAAAAACGAAAACAGAATCAATCAATAACTAAAATAAAAATAATTGATTAGCTAAGAAAAATATTAAAGTGAATTTTATGGGAAATATTAAAGGAAAAAGAACTATGGGGCTGACCGACATTCCGCAAAGGAAACTACTTTGCGGTACTGACGACTATCGACTCAAGTGAATCAAGTTAATCCCCTGACACTTGATTTATGGGGAGTGTATCATATATCTGTTCGTCTCACATGTTACTGGTGAAGATGACGTTCTTGAGAGGCAAGTAGTTGTTAAAGGTAAGCCAAATTTGCTGTTGTTGGTTTAAGAATGAATTTATAATCATTGAGAATTCTCTGAGATAATGCACTTATCAGCGGCCATCCCGGGGGGTTGACCCCGGAGAACCCCCGGGCATTTGCACCAAGACATTCGCAAATTCCACCTACCCAAGGCCAATATTCTTCCACAAAAAGCTACCACTGTCCCTACCCCGGGGAGCATATTTTGAAAGGAATTCCAAGTTGTAACGTAATTTTTTGCATAGTTTTTTGTTGTTGTTGGCAACCGTCTGTCTCGGAAGACAATGGAAATCTGCACCTAAGAAGTAAAATCACGTCAAGCTGCACCGCCGGCTGTGGCTGTGAAGCCCAATACGGGAACCGCAGACCCGCTGGCATTTTGCACAGGTAAAGTCATTTGTGGGGGTTGGTGGAATGGGGGCAGACTGGAGCCTCTGTCGCCTGCGAATCCTCTTCACCTCCCACTGTCTCTCCCTCTTCAACTCGGCTTGTTTGACGCCGGCCTTGACAGACGATCGCCAGAGTGTACGGTCGGCTGTTGCTGACTCAAGGTTTCCAGGGCTGATGTTGCAGGTCTTCAAGTCACGCTTGCAGACATCCTTGTAGCGCAGAGTTGGTCGTCCTGTTGGCCGCGTCCCTGTGGCGAGCTCACCGTACATGATGTCCTTTGGGATGCGTCCATCATCCATTCTGCATACATGGCCGAGCCAGCGCAGTCGCCTCTGGGTCATCATGGCATACATGCTGGGTAGACCTGCCCGTGATAGGACCTCTGCATTTGTGATGCGGTCTTGCCAGGTGATGCCAAGGAGTCGTCTAAGGCAGCGCATGTGAAAGGCATTCAACCTGCGTTCTTGGCGGGAGTAGAGGGTCCATGTCTCACTACCGTAGAGAAGGGTGCTCAGTACGCAGGCTTGGTACACCTTCATCTTTGTGTTGATGGTCAACAGGGAATTGTCCCAAACTCTCTTTTCGAGGCGAGCCATTGCCGTTGCTGCTTTTCCTATCCGAACATTGAGCTCAGAGTCCAGGGATAGGTTGCTGGAGATACAGGAGCCAAGGTAGGTGAAGTTGTCGACTACCTCTAAGGCAGTGATACAATAAAAGTTTAACAATAATATATATAGTTAGCAAAATATGAATAATTCAAACAGATGACAGTATAAATATTCAACACCTAATCATCAAAAGATTAGCATGGAAGAGATCATAGATTTCTAGCGCTATTTTAGGGAAGGATGACCAACAAAAGGGGACAGATTTACGGGAGAATCGTAAGACACGCTTACCTTTTTCTCCGTCGCCATTTTGGAAGCCGTTCAACGGTAATACCCAGTCCCCGCGGTCCGGATCTTTCATTTTTGAAGATAGCGGCGATGTTACAAATCTCTCGGGTCTTTCCCCGTGTATCTCGCATCGGAAGTGCAAAAGCGGTCCAATGTCCCCGTCCCGGGCCAAAAATTGGCGACAAAGGTCAGAAAATCCCGCGCTATTTCCCCGTATGTCCCCGGGGTCAACCCCCCCGGGATGGCCGCTGATAAGTGCATAAGATGCATCATTCCTCTAACTTGGGACATGCTACATGATTATCGGCTGTAAATCGATGATTTGAGAAATTATCTTGTTCATCGATGCAAAATGTTGAGTAAACTAGGTTGAATAATTTTGCGCGATACCCGGGAGCAAATGTGTGTAATGGTCATGCAAAATTAATTTAATTAATAGATCAAAAGTCATTTATTACGGCAAAACGATACGATTGCGTTACTTCAGTCGACAGCTTAAAGGTCAAACTATGAATGAAGCGTTGACGACTAGACTTATTACTATACTTATTACAGATTACAAGGAAAAAATCACATTCGAACTTAACAGAAATTTAGATCTTGTTATGAGCTTTCAAAAAAACGTACAATAAAATCACGTTTATTTCACTTTTATTCGGGGTTTTTAATGAATGAGGGCTACAGTTCTTTTTCCTTTAATACTTCCCTTAAATTCCCTGAGATATTTTTCTAATTATTATTTTATTTTAGGTAACAATTAATAAATTTTACTAGTCACGCAATTAAACACCGGCAACACTCGATCGAGAGAGATATGGATTTATATGTAGTCACAAAATGCTCAAAAAAAATACTGTAATTTACGATAGAAGCAAGCAAATAATCATAGAGATCTGCAGATTATTCTGAAATTTTTATTTAGCAGAAAGCATGAACAACGCGCTTGAATAATTCCTACGGAAAGTCTACGGGTCACGCAACAAATGTTAGTTTGGCGGAGTTCTGCATGGAAATGTTCGATGGCGGTAAGTGACAACGACAACATTATTTTAATGTTATTTTCGGGATAGCAGCACAGTTTTTAGTTTGATTGAGCTATTGATATTTGCTCTCGAGCGAGAGCGCAGAATTTCTCGTCTGTGAAAGCCGAAGTTATAGCACACTGGAACTTGTGATAATGTCAACCAACACGCAGCGTATGACTTTAAAATCCCCTGAAATGAGCAGTGATGACGACAAACAATCAAGTTATAGACTAATGGATGTTTTGTGCCGTACAAAAGCCATATTTGCTGATTTCAGCAAATCTCCATAGTAATAAACGACAGAAAAAAAAAGCTACGATTTTCTCATTAATTTTTCGCCTACACGCATCTCAGTAAGCGTGAAATTCTCCATTCCTACGAAAAATCTTGAAAGTTCTTCGCATTTTTTAGCTTTCTTGATCAACCATCTTGTATAGAGAGCTAAAAAATGTAGTTTTATTTGGTCAAGTGACCGCCTAGATCCAGAATTGCGTGACTGGTGTAGTTGAGAGAAGCTTGTCACAGTCGCAGATTTTAAAAGGCATTCAACACAAAAATACGGTAGTGCCTGGATATTTTTTTGACGGTTTTCGGAGATGAAATGATGGATTATAAAGGGGAATTAAGATTAGTGTTGTAGCTTTCTGGCAAGGGGAGATATTTGACCTCAACGTTGTTAAATATTTGGATGAATCGAAAAGAAAGGTCTAAGAACACATTCGTTTATTTGCCTCTGTTGATTGACAAGCCGTCAAACAAATTGACTGATACTTGCGTTGGACATTTACTAAGGATGTAATAATATGTGTGCAAACCCTCAGAGTAATTGGTTAAATACCATGGCAGTGAAAGCTTCATACATTTTACCTATTTTGAAGCGATTTCCCTGATGAAAACCAAGAAAAACCGGGGGAAGGGGGGTTGTCTATCTTCCCCCGGAAAAACCAAAACAGAAACCAATTTGTCTTTTTGATTTTTGGGGTAGATCCTTTAAACTGGCCAAATTTCATTGAAATCGGTGAGATGGTGTGTAGCACGACTGCCTGGTGCTCTCGTGGACACACTTAAGCTTTGTTTTGAATGGGGTATAACCCTGTTCCTGGCTAGTGATACATCTCTTTCAGGAGAATGAGGTGAAAATATCCACTAAAAGATAGTAGACTAGCCCGCAGTTTTTTTTTCTGGTTAGGCTCTAATTAACAGCTCTGAAAGCCACGTAATATTTTCAGCACGATTAAGTTTCATGTTTCTCCATCCTCATGTCGTTGTACTAATTTTACTTTCAAACAAAATTTAAGGTCATGATCAATATTTACAGTAAACTTGCAATATGTGGTAGCTCTACTCTAAGTATGAAAGAATTTATTGTAGAATAGTGCTAATGTTCATCAGTGTTTTCAAACCTGGAGAGCCGTCTTGTTCACGATTTTGATCTGTCTTTCCTTGAGGAACCTCCATAGCTAAAAAAGGAACACAAAAGAAAATATTATTTGTCTTCCCCGAGCGCTTCAGCGATCAGTTCATTTTCCAAACTTATCAGTTGAAGTTCAAGTTAAACAAGCCACAATACAAAAGAAAAAAATTGAGGTTTCTTTGCACACCTTAGTCTGTAATGAGCTTCATTCCGTGGTAATTTATGTCTTGCATGACAATCTTGAGTGAAAATGAAAATGAAACTTCATGAGTTGGATTTCACATAATAAATATTCCAGAGACAGAAAGTGGGATGCCTTCTCGATTGCGGTGATTTGGAAGTTTTACCCAGCATCCTTAGATTATATTTACCCATTGCTATGACAGTAAACATGGTGAAATATTTTTTAAAACCGATTAAATGTGCAAACTCTTCATTACCAGTCAATGTGACTGTCTAAAGAGGGTGTGAATGGGGTTAACCGACTAGCGAAAAAGGGCGAAAGATACTGCCGACTACCAACAAAACGAGAAAAAAATTACCGACTACCGACAGAAAAAAAATTAACCGACTACCGACATGGGCCGACATTACCGACATTTGTTTTCAGAAAGTTAAGATCAGCAGAGAATTTTGTATTTTTTCTAGTTTACGAAGTAACCACATTAAAGTTAGCCATAGAATTTCCTGTCATCTTCTTACTTTTTGGCCGGAAGAGCAGAGCGTGGGATCATTTTACAGAACAATTTCCGGTACTCAAGCCCACGAAACCTCCCACTGTAATAGCGGAATTCGCAGAGCGTAGCCCCATAATTATACAAAGTAGTAGTAGTTAGCCATCAAGCCGAAAAAATTTGGACTTATGACTGTACGGGTACCCATACAAGGCGCTACTTTTAACATGCGTGGTCAACCCGGGGTCTAGTCCTAGCCGTGGCAAGGCGTTAAGATCAGCAGAGAATTTTGTATTTTTTCTAGTTTACGAAGTAACCACATTAAAGTTAGCTATAGAATTTCCTGTCATCTTCTTACTTTTTGGCCGGAAGAGCAGAGCGCGGGATCATTCTACAGAACAATTTCCGGTGCTCAAGCCCACGAAACCTCCCACTGTAATAGCGGAATTCGCAGAGCGTAGCCCCATAATTGTACAAAGTAGTAGTAGTTAGCCATCAAGCCGAAAAAATTTGGACTTATGACTGTACGGGTACCCGTACAAGGCGCTACTTTTAACATGCGTGGTCAACCCGGGGTCTAGTCCTAGCCGTGGCAAGGCGTTAAGATCAGCAGAGAATTTTGTATTTTTTCTAGTTTACGAAGTAACCACATTAAAGTTAGCTATAGAATTTCCTGTCATCTTCTTACTTTTTGGCCGGAAGAGCAGAGCGCGGGATCATTCTACAGAACAATTTCCGGTGCTCAAGCCCACGAAACCTCCCACTGTAATAGCGGAATTCGCAGAGCGTAGCCCCATAATTGTACAAAGTAGTAGTAGTTAGCCATCAAGCCGAAAAAATTTGGACTTATGACTGTACGGGGACCCGTACAAGGCACTACTTTTAACATACGTGGTCAACCCGGGGTCTAGTCCTAGCCGTGGCAAGGCGTTCTACCCTTGAGACATGCGGGAAAAAGAAATGCGGAAAAAAGAAATGCGAGGTCCGCTTTTAAGCTTGGTTAAATCTATGCATTATTTCAACCACCTTGTTTGTTCATACGGTCCAGCCGTATTAGCCATGGGTGGAATCATAAAAGTGATAGCGAGTTTTTTTTTTCCGAAAAGGCGAAGAAGTCGCAATCGAACTCCACCGTAGCCGGGTTCCGGGCGACAAAGATAAACAGACAAAGGTATTCGAATTTAAAAAAACATCTAACAGAATTTTGGGGATTGAAGGAGCAAGCTCTTCAGTTTGAAATTGGTGGTTTCTCGCTGAAGCTCTTTCGCCTGACAAAATCGTCCACGGGCAAGTGCGAGAGCTTTGCTCTGAGTAACAGATGGGCAGTGGTAACTAGAACTGCCAAACTTAATATCTGATGAAGGCAGCAGTGAGCTCAACTGAGAGCTTGCTTCCTTGAGTTCACGACACTCTTAGTTTGCTCTGAAAATGGTTCACATGCAAGCATACCGAGCTCCCGAGCCCCCGAGCCGAATTTTTTCCGAGTGCGTCTCTTTCCAAATGTTCTAACAATAGTATAAGCGCTCTGAAGTTTCTCATCAACATTTCGGAGAAAACGAAAGCTAACGACCGCGCACTCGAATGTTTATTCAACATCTTGAACCCTTACGTTATCTTCAGACTCTATTGACCTCGATATTCGTTTGGCTATTTATCAGAATCACGTAGGACTTTATACACGATGATAGTTATACTGAAGCAGGTTGTTCGGGGCATATCTGCAATCGAGGGTACTACAAACAACGACTGTCATCAAAGTATCTTCTAAATTGCTGCACCTAGTCTTACCTGGAACACAGAGGTAAGGATTCAACCAATCTGTTTCTCAAATCTCTTGGGAAAATTAATCCACAGCTTGAGTTCCTTTCCTTCGACAGAGGTGTAAAACTAAACTAGACCCTGTGAGCAGGGTAACTGGGATACCTGGATGGTACTGGATCCGTGGAATCAAGTGTAGTGATACTACGCGTGTCGGACTAGTATACTGAAATAGTGAGCTCAAGTCTGGCCAAGGGCATACACCTATTTCAAAACATAGGCATGCTATGCATGCAAGATTTATTTTTCTAGGGTGGGTGGATTACTCGAAGCATTGTAAGTGGTCTACATTCTTACAAAAGGAAAGAAGGGTATTAACCCGGGAAAGAATGAAAATGTCGAATTACCTCACACACAGGTATTTTGTGGTAGATTATGTGTGTTGTGCGAATAAATGTAACCAAACATAAACTGTATTTGTGCCACGGATACCTGCTAGTACAAAATGTAGACAGCAGACTGCAGACCGGATACAAAATATAGACTGCAGAGTGGGTAAAAAATGCAGACTGAGAATCTGAAGAGTTTTTACGTCTGGTATATAATAACATGTCATCTTACAGCTTACCGAGCGTCACGCAATCGCTTTTCCGCGATCAGCCTTCACGATTATTTGCACTATTGTGGAAAATTCCTGGCCCATTCTTGATGAAAATCGACCGTAATATAATTTCAAGCCATCAACATAGTCTTCTTACTTTGCGCGCGAGTTGGCTGGTGTGATGTCTGTACAGATTTTACCAATGTAATAAAAGTAGATGACGTGAATAATAGTGATGGTAAAGCAAGCTTAAAACGGCAACAATCGCCAGAAACTACAACGGATACACAGGGTATGAGTAAGTTGTATTGATTTTTCGAGAAAAATCTTCATATTTCGAAACATTTATCGTTGTAAATCGACCATATTTCGTTCCCTATACTATTCCTTATAACGTGTTCAAATTTTCAATGGTTCCTAGAATAACTTACTCTGAGTCACACAACGCGTGACGCGTTCGTGAAATGTTGGCTCTTTCTCGAAACGTGACCTTGGGTCGCCTGTGACAAGACAATTGCGTAAACAATACGTGACATAATAACATTATAGACAAAAAACACGGGATTTTGGATCATGTATTTATTAAAAAAGAATATCCATACAACTACAATGAAAACAAACATAAGATTCACCTTTCTGGTCGTGAAATTAATACCATTCGCACTGTTATCGTAGCTACGTTCCCTGGCATCAAGTGAATCCAACATGGTGTCTTTCTTCACTAGCAGTTTGCATCCATTTGAATTTTGTTCTTCAGTCTCACGGTAGTAGTGTTGTTCAATAGATTGCATAGAGTATATGCAGTCTGGTTTCAGATTTCAGATTTTGCTTTTTACAACGAGTTTACGTTTTCAACTAAGACATTGGCATACTTGGCATACAAGACATACAAGGCATTCAATGCTTTCATGGCTTTCAAGCGTTCGCGATTCTGTCCGATCCAAAATTACCGCTCAATAACATCTTTTTGTGTGGATTGGCCGCGAACAATTTGACTTGTGTATGCGTCTATAAGTATTTTGAGCGTTTGCCCAATAACGCTTTAGATGATCGTAATCCAATTACGTTGAAATACAAAACGACTGACAAAATAGTTTCATGGGCAAAAATCTCGTGTTCGTCATGTGACCCGGCCCTGTCTGTGCATGACAACGTCAATCATCATCAAGATAGTACGCGTGATCAGCATGTGAACACCTCATTGGATCACAGTTAGTTGTCATGGTGTTGAGGGCCCAATGACCTCTGGGTACTATTGCGCAATTTTTCCATTTTGTGGCGGAGGAAAAAAAAAAGAAAAAAAGACGACAAAAAAACAAAGGCATTTTATGACTGGGCTACCACAGGTATCCCAGTAATGATTTGTAGATAACTATGGAGCACTTTTACAAACAAGAAATTCGATGAGATGAGAGGTGAGAGACGAATGACATTCGAATCATCGCCTCGTCTGGCTCCTAGAATTTGAGTATGTAATCCTGACATTCGCACAATTAAAAAGATCACATGACCTTGACAACAGAAATCAAATTTCATAACTGTCACTCGACCACTTGTCAAGGTCTTTGCCCGTTACATTCCGACCCCTATATTTATTCAGTGGGTAAATTTGATTCCTTGTGTTTATCTTGGTTAAATCGTTGTCATTTTCATGATTGTCCCAAGATAAGTTAAACCGAAAAATTTTCTCAAAATAAGAAACCTGTTTGCGACTCTGAGTCAGTGGATAAGAGACAAGCGAAGAACCGGGGGAGTTAAAGTTCCTGATCTCACGGCAGCTTTTTTGCTCATTTCCATCAACCAAGAGCATGAAGAAAATTAAGGCTAACATCAGCCCTGCCCCCCTTCCCACCCATTAAGAATAAATGGCGCATTTTGGGTAATTCCGCCCTATTCTTGTTTTTAAGTTCTTCACTAAATGCGTGACTGAGCTCACAGGTAGCCCACGCTCGCACAGTTAGCCATCATAACTGTACAAATATGATAACTATTTCGGCCGACGAGCGAAATATGAGGATGTCTGAGAATAAACTGTTGCATACTTAACCCAGAAATTTTAAATACTTTTGAACAAAGAACTTTCAGTTGCCTCTATATTGTATGTTCGTTTGAATTTTGTAAGTTTCTTAAAGCTGATTTACGGCCGCATAGGTAATTTTAAGTCCCCTCTCTTGCCTCTCTCAACTGCGAGCTAATCAGCCGCAAAACAGCCTTGAAAATTCGAAAAATGTTGTTGTCTTTGTTTTTGATCAAAACGGAATCAAACTTTCAAGTTGAGAATGTAACTATTCCAATCCTTTAAGTTCCACAACACAAATATACCGAAAGCTAGCGATTATGAGCTCAGTGATTACACAACTTCGTAAGAGTTTTAGGAAGAGCTTTTAGACGGAGGGGCCTATATCCGAGGGGGCTTATAAACGGAGGGGCCTACGTCCGTGGTGGCTTGTGAAAGTACTAGAAAGAGTGAAAGAAGCTGAACGCTGATCAAAATATGTTTTGCATTTATTGGTTTTTAATTAAGCTTCAAAACGTCGAAATAACTCAAACTCGTTTCATTACATTTAAAACAGGATTTTTTCAAAAAACTAACAACACGAACAAAACTGTAAGATAAAAAACGCGGAAGTTCAGATTTCCCCCTCGAAGTTCATCTTTGCTCTCCTAGTATTTAATATTTTTCTTTTGTATTTTGTAATTTATTTTTGTTCAAAGGTAGATGTGCATTTAACCTGAAAGGGGGGGGGAGGGCTTATAAATGGGGGTTGGGGGCTCGTAAGCAGCAGTCTACAGAATTTATATCTTTGCCGTATTTATATACTAACAGAGTGTTAATGAAAAAGCTTGGGCTTCTTGTGGTGTCTTACGGTGTAACTGGGGTATTGTACTCCTTTCTGTTACAAAAACCAACTGAGGTGAAATGAACCATGGCTATTTTTAGTTGATTAGATACTCTTTCCAAAAGCTTGGAAAAAAGAGCTACAATAGGATATAACAAATCCTTATCAGCATCACACAGTGCAACTGCCACTTTGACATCTCAGGGACAGAGGATTTGGACACTGAGGCAGAAATATTAAAACTTGCGGATTTCAGACATGATTAGAATACACAGGTTCAATAACAAGCCATCAAACTAGGTTGAAACTTGACTTTTTTATGATCATAAGCCCAGTATTCTTTTTAATGACTGATCTTTCTGTGCTTCATGAGTTCAACTGCCCAGCATTTTAGCTTCTATTTCAGTTTTAAAATATAATCTCACTATTTAAATAAAATGTAAAAAGGACACAACAAACTCAGTATGCCAAGTAATTCTCATATATTTCATATTAGCAGTAATCTTTTTAAGTTTCCACAAGCCCAAAAGTCTCCTTACTACATTTTTCATCCCAGACAAAAAATGAGTGGGTCCGCTGTGGTGTCTTTTGTCTCTGAACTTTGCTGCAACAGGTGTGGTTGTTCTCTCTTTTCAATTTTCCACAATTCAATTTTCTTTGCCTGCAACAAAAATACATCATCAAACAAGAGGGAAACTTCAGAGAGATAAAAAAATAAAACACATGATAAAAAATTAATTGATAAGAATCCCTATTTTACTAACATCTTGTTCCATAGGAAAAAAAAAGGCCAGGCACACCAAGTTTTCTACTGTTTAAACATTAACTTTCTCAGAACCTTTAACCCCAAATAGTAACAAGCAACTAATTTCTCTTTGCTTTTTTTGGGTTAAAACAGACAATACCAAATGCATGTGTATAAATTGAGGATTCTATAATATCATTGTGCTTCTACAATTTCCTTGGCTGACAGTGTGTTCTTGCAGGAATTGGCACATGTGAGCACAGGGTGCAGATGGGAAATGTGTATAACAGCATAATTAACAGTAACATAAGCATCATCTTCCAAATATGATGAATTTTATTTCTTTTTTTCTATTGCTCAATTCTATGAATCTAATTTAATCTCACATGTATTTGTAAGGGAAATCCCATGAGCTCAAGTACATTTCTTAATTAAAAGGCATAAGTGATGTTTAGAAAGCTTTGGTAATTGCACAAGCTGTGGGAGTGCTTTTTGGAAACCTTTCACAACAAATTATGAGTAACCATAAATTATGAAATGCAAGACCTTTTTGTGCTTTTTTATGTATGCAGATATGTTCTAAACAAAACCTCACACAAATACTGCTCTTTGTAATTAGAGATGTAGATAATTATATTGTGTGATTTGATAATTCATTAGAATGAAGAGGGTGATGGACACATCAAATTTTAATGTTTTTTTCTTTAACAATGGAAAAGTTTAGTGCTGTTTAGTTATTTTCAAAAGCTTTCATTTCAAGCCAGTGTGTGGTATGGAAAACCTGTAACTTAATAAGTAACTTATTAAGTTATTTTCAAATTCATACACAATGGACCAATCAAGAATGAAACATTTTGTTTCAGTATATAATTGTTATCATTAGATTATTTTGAAGGTAGTATTTGAATTTAAGTAAACAAAGTATATTACAGTCCTATGACTAAGTGACTTGCTGTATTCTCTTATCTCAAGTCCCTAATTTTTGCAAATGACTGTTGACTGTTGGGGAGAAAATAACAAAAAAGGACACCAACAATTTGACAATGAAAAGTTAAACCCCATTCCTCTCTCGCTGTAAGACAGTACCCACCACATGATAAAAGTATGAACCTGATTAATTTTGATTAAAGCTGACTAATTTGAGAGTATATATTAGAGTTTGAGAGAACATGTTTAAGTATGTAAGTACTCAAAATTACTTTTAAATGTTTTAATATCATGATGTTATACCTCTCAAATCAAACTTGTTTTTTATTTGACCCTGATTTTCCCCTTTGCCTTCTGCTCAAGGAACATTTGAGAGTCTTGGAAAAAGAAAAGTCACTATTTCCCTTGAAGCTAGTCCTTACGTACCTAATATGTTCAAGTTCATTAACAAAGTTTGAACTGAAACAAACTCTGGACAGGTATATGGCAAAGAATGTATTATATTGAAAAACTAGGGCTTCCTTTTTCCATAACCCTTCTATCTGCTGAGAACTTAACCCTGTTCACTTGGCTTTATTGAACTACACTTGTTTGTCTAAGTATTTAATCACTTGGCTCACTTTTGCTGTAGTATTCACTCAGTACAACAGACATGCAAGAGCTACTTTTATCACATGGAAAAGAATGCTTGATTTCTTATGGGTTTTATGCTAGTAAATTCGATATAATTGGTTGTTGCTAGGTGATAATCAGAACAGAAGTCAATCAATTCCTGTAATTAAATTGTGCTTTGTCTTTTGATATCAAGAATTATTCTATACATCTGTCACCGAGTTGAAGATATACTACTGTCAAGCAACATGAAGTCTCTGCCATCCCTGACAGGACACTTTTGTGGCCCCCTTTGACTATCTTTTTATGATAACACTTGAGTTTGTGGTTTGAAATCTACCATGGTATCAAAGCTTATTAAACATAGAAAGAAAAGAGAGCCTGGTCAGTCTACCAGGAAACTTACTGCTTATGTCTTTTACAGGCTTTAAGAGCTTGAAACTCCTTATCACAGGCATGTTTCATGTTGTCTTTTTGGAACATTGACAGCATCCATGAAGAAGGGCCTGAAAAAATCTAAACAAAAACCAATGAGGAAATAAAATATCTAAAACGACTTGACAAATTTTTGGATGAGCATTAAAACAATCTCAAGCATATTGTCAGAAATATTATAAACAAACTGTGTCAGATCAGGTTTTCAGTTGAGTAAGTCAACTCTCAAATCTCAGAAGTAAAAGGATCAAGATTTCAGGTAGTTGGCTAAGAGGAGACAATTTGGGACAGATTTGAACACTATAATAATCTTTTTACTTGTCTTACACAGTGCTATTTATAACATTGATTGAGCCTAAAAACAATCTAATATTTCTAAGCTTTTCCATGACCTTGTTCTGTGATTGGCTAAAATACTAGCACTATATTCAACCAATCAGAGACAAAAACATCAATTTAGTTTCTTGTATATAGCAGTGGCCAAAGTTAGTTTCTCTCTTTCTCTCTGTTTTTTTTGTCCTTCTTTTTTCATGCTTTAAAATCTTAATTAAAAAACCACACATTACACTTACAATACATCAGCTACCTTACTTTTACAAAAAATTATTGATGATCAATAAATTCCATTATAATCCGACAAATACAATTATTTGCTTGTGGGCAATTGGTCTAAGCCCATCACTTGACAGAATATCCCCTAGCTAAAACTGGGGGATATGCAAGAATATACCTCAAGTGATATTCCCCAATTTTCAAACCTTACATCTACATGAAAAACTCTGTGTATAAGATTTGATTCAAGATGAAGAGTGTTGCTATAGAAGGAAAATGTGTCTTTTGTTCACAAAATCATTTCAGAGAACATTGACACACCATAAACAGTAGCCTGTTCATAAACATTTTTTGTGTGTGTTGAAAAATATTTGAAGGATAATAAACATAAAAGAGGGAAGCTGTAATATAATTTATAAAATAAACCTGACAGGCATGAGCATTCTTTTCTCCAACAAAGGCATGGGTCGTCAAAGGCTACCAATTGGGTTGTCATCCATCATATACTGAGCCAAAAAAAATCAGAATTGCAGGCAACCAAAATTAGACAGCTCTTCAGGACAAATTTATTGGGTAATATCTTATCATCGGTATATATCAAAAAGTAGGTAAGCAGGTGATGGGGAAAATTATAGACTGAAGGGAACTGCAAGATGTTGGAGACTTGCTCAGCAAATGTTGATAAGCTGAACAAAACAACAGCATCATTGGTTCAAAAAAAAAATAAATGAAAGAGAAAAAAGATACAAATTTAGTGGTTTGTGGGAATCACAGTCCCAGAGGTGCTCATGATGGCCAAACATACTTTTAACAGTCCAAAAAGAAACACACTCTTTAATATACTTCCAAACAAAATTTTAAAAGACTGAAGAATCGAAGTAAGGTGAACAATTGAAGCAGTTGCTAAAATAAATTACAAATAATAACTTACTTTAGATATAAAAAACAAAATAAAGGAGAACAAAAGACACTAACAAATGTTGTATGGGATCCAGGGAAGATGTTTCATTTCAGTGGTGAACCAAAGAATCCATTCTGCACTTAATTAATTTAACCACAAGTTGCATTATGCTGAAGGGTAAATTGAAACAAAATAAAGCAAAACAAGAAAAACAATAAATAAAAAAAACCTGAAGATAAATTTGTCCTGAAGAATTCATTTAAAGCAGCAACTACACGTAACTGCTATTTTTCCATGGAGAAAAACATAAGTAAATCCTTAGCACTATGTAAGCTTAATTAGCCATTTAACTCCCAGAAGTGATTAACATGAAACTTCTCCTGATAATATCCTCACATTATCCAGCAAACAGGTAACAAGAATCCTAGAGCTTATCAGGGGAAAGTTGTTATGCTGATTTAACAACAAATTCTTACAACTAATTTACAAGATAATGTGTAGCAGCTAGAGGGGAGATTTAACAATCAGATCTTGGGGGTTAAAGGGTTAAAAAGAAACAAACCAAACCTCACGTGCCTTAGATGTCATTTTTTCATTCTAGGTTCAAAATAACATTCCTGTTGAGTAATTTGTCACGATTAAGATTAATACGAGCAATTGCTCAGAAAAAGAAATGTAAGCATAAACTGGAACAATCCCTAGCTACAACCCCTAGCAGCAACGTGTACCGGCATTTGAATAACCCAGTCTTAAACAATCTTGAAGCTGACTTTCTCAAAACGTACATATACTTCAGGGCGTGAAATTGTGCCTAATACAGGCGCCAATGCGACTAAATTTTTCACTTTGGTGACCAAATCCTGAAAGTTAGTCGCCAAATTGGCGACTAGAACGTTTCATTATAACCTTACCAAGAGATATAGAGAATTTAAAAAATTTGCAAAGATAAATCCGCGGCAAACTTCCTCGTTAAGTTTGTTTCCAAAACGTAGCATCTCGATCGATAACTAGTCGCCATCTGGGATTTAGATAAGCCTGAAGGTTTTATATCATCCATCCTAGTGTCCACTTTGTAGCACGTTAAAGATCTTTTCCCTAACTTAATTTTGGAGGGCCTATCTAGAACGCTGACAGCGTAAAGAAAGATTTTGTTTGTCTTTGAAAATGGCGACCAACTTTTTTTGAATTGGCTACCACTTTGAAGAATTTAGGAGCCAAGTGGCTATCAGAAAAAGAAGATTAATTTCACGCCCTGTACTTGTGCGTAGTGAACACGATGAGTCGACTAAAATCTTACCTCTATTTTGCAATCAGCAAGAGGCTTCGCTAAGCCTGAGATTCTTCTGTTATCTTTTCCCTATGAGCTAATAGTCCTTTTTACAGTTCCTGGCGCCATATTGGATTAGTAACCGCGCAAACACGATAGCGAGGCTGCCGGTGACCCGATTCGGGCATCGCATAAGAGTTTGTTGGTGTTTTGAAGCGTTTCGTTGGTTTGTCGAGTCTTTGGTGGGATGAATGAAAGCTTAAGCGTCGGGGAAACATCCTCCGCCCCTCGAAAGAGAAGAGGAAAGTATTGTGCAGCCTTTGACTGCAATAATAGCGCCTATAATGTAAACGGTACTCGTACAAGTTATCATTTCTTCGAGTTTCCCAAGGACGCTCAGCGAAGGAATCGGTGGTGTTCACTTATCAAGCGACGACACGGACAGGACGGCTTTGTTGTTTCCACCGCCACTGTCCTCTGTCATGAGCATTTTCGGGCAGAAGATATCTCGAAAAAACTTTCTGGTCGCTGGAATTTGAAGACAGGTTTGTGATATTGTCGAGCTTTTGTTGTGTGCGTTCGTGATTTGAGCTATGAAAAACTCAAAATTCAAAGATATTTTGATCTTTAGAAACAAGGATTCGTTTAATTTTTCCCAAATCAAAGATTTTGGTTGTTTTATTCGACGATTGTTGTTTTATTGTAAACTTTATGATTTAAAGTGTTTCATTTCTTGTGATTGTTGTCATTGAATGATAGAATATTTAATGTATGCTTATTAATATTGCTGGACTTCACAAAAGCAATCAATTTAATTGCAGATTAACTCATAATAAATAAATCTGAAATGATTACTGTCACATTTAATAAGTTTTATTTATTTATTTATTTACAAGGTGCAGAGCCATTTATATTTAGCTGGACAAAGCAATCAAACCAAAGAAAGGCACCAAAGGAAAGAAAGATGGATGAGTCAACTGTTGGAGTAGCAGCATCAGCATTGCAGTTTGGATCCTGCTCAGTATTTCCTTCTATTGATGCGTCAACTGATGCTGCTCATTCATTTTCAGAGTGTGATGAAAATGCAGCTGAAGTGGAGTGTGAGTCCCCTCAAACAGAGCCTGATTGTGTCCTTGAACTGCAAAGGAGAATTGAATTACTTGAAACTCAGCTAGCTGACTGCCAGGAAAAACTCAGTGAAGCAGAAAAGGAAAATGCTGTGTTATTGGAACGTCAATTTTCCATTGACAAAATTAAAGATGACAATGCTGCTGTTTTATTTTACACCGGATTCCCAAGTTATGAGGCATTAATAAGCTTCTACAAATACATTGAGCCAAAGCTTTCCAAAATGCAGTACTGGAAGGGTGAAAATCTAGTAAAGGAAAGCCAGCCTTATCAACTTGATGATAACAAGAGTAAACCTGGACCATCAAGGAAGCTTACTTTTCTGGATGAGTTCCTAC
Source organism: Pocillopora verrucosa (assembly GCF_036669915.1). NCBI lineage: Eukaryota > Metazoa > Cnidaria > Anthozoa > Scleractinia > Pocilloporidae > Pocillopora > Pocillopora verrucosa. The sequence continues at coordinate 11,666,238 of NC_089316.1, read as the reverse complement.
TGGTGCTCATGAGACTGAAAGCTGGTCTATTTGTACAGGACCTTGCTGACAGATTTGGCATCAGTGCCAGCCTGGTTTCCAGGATCTGCATCACCTGGATAAATTTGCTCTATCATGAGCTCAAGGACCTGTTTCCATTTCCCACACAGGAGCTTGTTCGCAAAAACATGCCTAAGGAGTTTGCCCAGTATGCCACAACCAGGATAATTTTAGACTGTACTGAGCTATTCATTCAGCGACCATCTGCTATGCTGGCTCAGTCAGAGACATGGTCAGATTATAAACACCATAATACTTGGAAGTTGCTAGTTGGGGTAACCCCAAATGGACAGGTCACTTTTTTGTCAGATCTCTGGGGTGGGCGTGTGTCTGACAAGCAAATATCAAGAGAGAGTGGTGTATTAGATTTGTTGCAAGTGGGTGATAATGTCATGGTTGATCGCGGATTTGACATTTCTGCAATTGTACCTGCTGGCGTTACAGTAAACATGCCACCATTTTTGGCTGGCCGTGATCAAATGACAGCAGCTGAAACTGAAGAGACTATGAGCATTGCTTCAGTGCGCATTCACGTGGAGCGTGCAATTGGCCGCATTAAGACCTACCACATTTTAGATGGTACCTTACCTAATACATTGAGCTCCTATGCAACACAAATTTCAACTGTCTGTGGCCTTCTGACAAACTTTTTACCCCCTTTACTACCACCGGCCAATCTTTGATTCTAGTTTTTGCTGTCTATTTATTATTAGGTAGAAATGTTTACTTTTTTTGCATTTTAAAATTGTGGCAGAAGCCCAGCTATCAGTCTAAGCCTGCTTCCTGTAATCAGCCCCTTGGGTTCCATTAATTTTGTATTCCAAATAATACCACTTGCATGTCAATGCATATTAATAACTATTGGGATTCCATATAGTAAGTTATCATGGAACCAAAAAATTCCCACTTTATTTCATTTAAAAATGAAATTGTACATGTATTTTTACACAGTGCATGCTAGTAATTTGTTCCCTTGAGCACAATGTGGCGGTACTTGCGCGTTGACACAACCAGGTAATCGTAAAGCTGAATAAAATTTAGTTCGGGAAGCTGACGTAAATCAGTGGACCATCCGAGAGCAGAGATTTGTCTTAAAGTTTCATCGTACTTGAAGTCACCACTATTTTCCGTTGTATTCTGGTGATCCTGAGCAGTATTATCGCTACTTTGCCGCTGATACTCACCCGGTCGTAGCACGTGTCGCATGAGTATCGCGTAGACTTTTAAAACCAAATCTGCTTTTATTCCGCCCGTCGCTTCCGAATTAGAACGCAAAATTTCCCTTAAATCCTTCACTTTTAACTTCTGGATATCTTCTAGCGTTGTAATCTGCATATCCTTGCAAACTAGCACCATTTTAGAAGCGATTGAACCACGAAAGACTTCTCCGATCAGCTGTATTTACTGTTTTTGTAATACGCGGGTCACCGGCAGCCTCGCTATCGTGTTTGCGCGGCTACTAATCTAATATGGCGCCGGGAACTGTAAAAAGGACTATTGCTTCGGGTAAATTTCCATTTTCCTTTGTCCGCCATCTTTAACCGCGCACAATGTATCCTGGAACAAAGCGGAAATGAATTGAGCTACAACCGGAAGTTGGGAATCACTTGTCTTTGTGATACGTGCTAGCTGCGTATCAAACAAACAGACCTTTGAGCCTTCTTAAACACGCTTACAAAATTCTGCCAAAACCAAAATGTAGGAAACTTAAGGACGAAAAAAATTATGAATGGTTTATTTTTTTAAGTTTTGTCAGCTGTCAATTGGCTGACAAATTTAGTCTCTTCACAGCAGGATTCTGCCTGTACTGAAGCAAAACCGGAAAAAAAAAATTGAAACAAGGTTTTGGCAGATGGAAAACCTTTTCTAAAGGCATGGTCCATCGAATAATTGCCACGATTGCAGTAAACTTGGCGTGAAATGCTTGTGTGGCAAAAAAACTTTTCAACCTGACTTCGTTTGCCCGGTTGTTAAATTTATGAACGACTCGTCACAATATCGCGACGTTGATATCTGTTGTCATGGCTAGAAATTGAAGACATCATGGCGGCTAAGCATGCGCATAAAAGACAAAATACGGAGTTTAAATATGGCGGCTGCATAAGGCTTTCTGTGGGAAAATTTTGAAAATCAGACTCAGTAATTTTCTGGAAGCGTGTACTAAAAATGCCCTCGTCTGAAATGTATTAGAAGAGTGTCCAGATCACTCACCTCCGTTCTCAAACTCTTACGATTTCGCTACGATCTGCCCCAGTTGAAGAAACTTTAAACCTTTTTGGTGCCCTAAGTGTCTTAAAATGGCTTATGTTGGTCAGCTTAAGCTTCTCCTGCAGCCACAACAAGGGTTGTTTTATCAATTGCCCACGTCTGTTCGATCTCTTCGAAAGCCAACCTTCTAATTGAAGGCTATTTGAAGTCATAAAAGTGTGAATCCACGCTGCCAAACGACTTCCAAAAGTCCAAAAAATTTTTTTCTTATCGGTCTTGTTCCCAGTAGAGACGTTGATTCAAAAACTAAAATTATAAGATCTGAAAACATATCAAAGAATTCTTCGATCGCCATTTTGTAAAAACAGAGTAACCTAGCCTGTTATGGACAATACCGCTACAGGGTAGCTACTGAAGGCTCAAAGATTGACATAGATTGCAGCATTGGCGCGAAAATAATTTGACTTGAAAAACAAAATAGTAAGCTTCTTACTTGGACAAGATTTTAACAGCTTCTCAAGCAATATCTCGGAAAGAAAATAATAAAGAAGTTATCAGCGCTGCAAAATGTCTGATACACCTCCATTTGATTCATTTCTAAAATGGAAGTTGGGGATTGAAAGTGACAAGGAATATCATCTTAGCTGTGGACAAACCCTACCCTTTGCTGAAATTGTGGCATGATTTTATCAAGACACAGAAAAATGATAGAAATCACACCTATGGCAATGGCTTTGTAAAAGGTAATTTCCGACATCTTTTGATGTTTTATTTTTTTAGTGGGATGCGCAGACGCAGTAAGGTGAAACGCAACTCGTGTTGCGTCCGGGACATCAGCCGCTGACTGACCTCGATTTCTAGCCATGTTTAAGCCTGTCTCAGTATTGGCCATCTGGGGCAAACTCCGACCTTTTCTTCTATTTCTGGAAATAACGCATCCTTGCTGCAAGCATCTTTGGAACGATCTCAATCATTTTCAATCTATTATCTTTGTACTTAATTCGGCTTCTCGGAGCCATTGTCTTTATACCATACACGTTGTATTCGCAAAAAAAACCGACATTTGAAAACAACGACTTGAACGCTAGAGGCGACTTCAGTGTTAACCCGGCTACGTTTTATCATTCCTTAGGGATTTTAGTTCTAATAGCCCACTTAAATTTTTGTGCACAGCCTGTGAATCAAATCTATGAAGTAAAATATTGTATCCTTCCTCGTACTAGTTTATAAGGATGAGTTTGCTAGTACCTGTATGGCTTTACACAATGATATTTTCCAGGTTCCAAAATAATCACTTTCCTAATTAACATTTCCCTTAAATCTAATGGCTTGCTCGCCCTGACAGCCCAGCCTCATGAACTAGTCCGCAACAGGTGTGAGAAGCAAATGAATGACAGAAATAAGCGACCCTGTTCCCTTATACACCTTTCTCAATGCCGTTCGCTTAGTTTAAATGTGGCATTTAAAACATTTTGTATATACTACACATTTTTCTATTTAGCCAGGGTACCTGCATAATTATTTCATAATGGTGTTCACAAGAAAATGGTTGGGTTGAAATATATCATAATGTTTTGCCAGCAGGTAACTGCATTAATGAAAAAATGTTTAAAAAAAGTGTGCATTCAAATGTATATCCCAAGTTGTTGCATCAAGTTGGCCAATTTTAACAAATACTCAAGCCTTTTAAAACCTCTTATGTTAAAATTTTGTCAGAGTGAACCAGTGAAAGTCTTAGTTGATAGTCAAATGAATACTTTTTCAGATCAATAAAATGTATTGTTGTTTTTCATGGTAACCGTGATGTTGACTTTTCTTTCTAATTTTCGACGCTTATCAGAGGAGTTTGACAGTTTAGAGAAAAACCTTTGAAGTAAAAAGTCATAAATGGCGCATCAGGAGAAGGTATAAGAGATGCTAAGTACGATTCTGGCACATTGTTTCAGTGACTTCTGATCCCGCGTGTAAACCCTTTGATGGACCGGTGATATCTAGATCTTAACTCGAAGTCGTTTAACGTCATTTCATTCTGTCTAAACCAAAATTAACAAACACAGGCAATAAAATATCATTTCAACCGATACAGACATCTACGGAAGAAAACATTCTATATTCTTGACAATCCGTTCAAACAATAAGGAACGTCAACGAAAGTCTTCAGCTGCTTGAAAATACCGCTGACTAGCACGCATGTTGATATGTTGATCGCTTTGCAAGTTGTGAGAATATCTTCCTTCCGTTCCACATCTCGTTAACTCTTCGAGAGCCAGTGCATAGGAATTTTTAGAAGTTGAAGGGCTGGAAAATAAACTCACTGGAACTCCGCTTTTAGGGTTGGCATTATAAGAGAAACTCAAATAGTGTCTAGCATCTAATTTTTCCTTACAGTGTCAACCTAAATCAAAAATTAAGAACACGAGAATATAGTAACTGATCACTAACTTAAGAAGCTCTTAACTGTTAAACCAATTCTCTTTGTCAGTTCCTTTGGAAATGTACAGAGAATAATAAGGAGAAAATGTATTCTAATTTCAAACGACTCAAAATCCGCGCCAAAGCGTAGCGCATGCGCAGACGTTATTCAGCTCTGTCGTTCTGGACGTCTGAGTGAATTCCAACCTTAGTATTCTTTAGCTAGCGGTTCTCGAGTGCAAAAATACGGGTAAATATGTTTTTTTTAAGAGATAATCTTTCCCCTATCTTGAATCGCAAGGAAAAGGAACGACTTACTAAGCGCGAATGCTCGACACAGACGCTCTTTAGAGTACTCACAAAGATATTTGACGTAATACAGAAACGACTCAGTCTCTATCGTATATGACTAAGGAGAGTCATTTCCTACAATCTCATCGCAACAATACTGCTCTGCTAGACGTTTACATTCCACCAATTTGTGACACAAGGTATCGTACAAAACTTTGTAAGAAGCTTCGCAGCCTCCTTTTTGTTTCCAAGCCATTAACATTTTATAAGCCTTCTCTGCCAGCTCCTTATTGGCTTGATCAAAGTCATCTATTGCAGCTTCATTGAATCCCAGGCGTCTTCCTAATGGCTTCCATTTTCCTGCAAGTTCCCTGGACAGGCATTCTAACTCCTCATCTGATGGTTCACCATCTTTAACCAAATAGATACCTGAGGATAACAACGGAAGGAGAATAAAAAATTAGAAAAGGGATGCTTCAAGGCTTTGGCGAATAGCGAACAGTTGTGGCGAAAGGCGACTTCTCACCTTTTGGTATCATTCAATACCGAATCGTCTGCCCTAAAGATTGTCAAGCTTGAGCGAGGATACATTTGCAGCGTTTTTTTTTCCCAACCCATACATAAAAAAAATAAGAACGCTTAGGAAGTTTTCCAGACTCTTTATCTATTTCTGACCTCTTATTTCGCGTATGGCCCGACAAGCATCTTGAAAATGGAGGTCATTAACGTCTCTTAGCTATAGTCTCCAGCCGTTAATGCTGGAATAGGTTAATGTTGTTCAAGATACACGGGTGTTGGATTAATGATAGATTCCACTTTAAATTCATTATTTTTTATTCTCTTATATAAGTGGGTAAAGAGGATGTCTAAGAAATATAATGCCAGTCTTTCTGCATAAACAAGTTTTACCATACATAAACGCGTGACAACAACATGCAAACTTGAAAAAAATACGATTAAAAAGGAAAATCCATCGCGACATTTTCAATCTCGGTACTACCTGTAGATTGGTGAATCTTCTTCCTAGGAGCTGCAACAGGGCTGCATGACGATGATTCTGAATTTGGATGCTTTACAATTGAATGTTCCACACTTTGGGAGGAGATACCTGCAGAATTTTTTCGTCATCACTAAATTTTGACAAATTTTGGCCAAAGCCGACAAATCGTGAAACACATCGCCGACAAATTTGTCCCAAGTAAAATCTGGACAAAATTAATTAAATAAGCAAGACCGTGATAAACTTGTCGATTAATTATCGCAAAAGCTACGAACAGCGTGTAGCTGAACTGAAATCAGTTTACTACAGAGGCAAAAATTCTCTTTTGTCTCAAAACTCTGGGATTCTAAAATTTTAAAATGGCTTTGAAAAATCCAAGAAATTGGAGGTGGAATCCTTTGGCAGACTAGGTCGAGCGGTAAGAGAATTTTTCAACTTTGAAATTTATAATGTAGATGTAACACTCAAGCAAACTTTTATCCTTTGATTTTGCCAGTACAATTTTTAGGCTGGAGTCATGAAAATCGCGAAAACTCGGATATGCATTGATTAATAGTATAAGATAAGATTACCGTATGACTCTCCTTCTCCAGCCTTGTCCCCCACTTCTTTTGCAATTTGTAGATGACGCTCACGGTAGGCATTGCCAAGATTTCCATAAGCCCGTCCTTCTCCAGCTTTGTCTCCCACTTCTTTTGCAATTTGTAGACGACGCTCGTGGTAACTGATAGCCTTATGAAAATCACCTAAGCCATGATAGGCATTGCCAAGATTTCCATAAGCCCGTCCTTCTCCAGCTTTGTCTCCCACTTCTTTTGCAATTTGTAGATGACGCTCACGGTAGGCATTGCCAAGATTTCCATAAGCCCGTCCTTCTCCAGCTTTGTCTCCCACTTCTTTTGCAATTTGTAGATGACGCTCGTGGTAACTGATAGCCTTATGAAAATCATCTAAGCTATGATAGGCATTGCCAAGATTTCCATAAGCCCCTCCTTCTCCAGCTTTGTTTCCCACTTCTTTTGCAATTTGTAGATCACGCTCGTGGTAACTGATAGCCTTATGAAAATCGCCTAAGCTATCATAGGCATTGCCAAGATTTCCATAAGCCCCTCCTTCTCCAGCTTTGTCTCCCACTTCTTTTGCAATTTGTAGATGACGCTCGTGGTAACTGATAGCCTTATGAAAATCATCTAAGCTATGATAGGCATTGCCAAGATTTCCATAAGCCCGTCCTTCTCCAGCTTTGTTTCCCACTTCTTTTGCAATTTGTAGATGACGCTCGTGGTAACTGATAGCCTTATGAAAATCGCCTAAGCTATCATAGGCATTGCCAAGATTTCCATAAGCCCGTCCTTCTCCAGCTTTGTCTCCCACTTCTTTTGCAATTTGTAGACGACGCTCGTGGTAACTGATAGCCTCATGAAAATCGCCTAAGCCATGATAGGCATTGCCAAGATTTCCATAAGCCCCTCCTTCTCCAGCTTTGTCTCCCACTTCTTTTGCAATTTGTAGATTACGCTTGTGGTAACTGATAGCCTTATGAAAATCGCCTAACTTCTGATAGGCATTGCCAAGATTTCCATAAGCCCCTCCTTCTCCAGCTTTGTCTCCCACTCCTTTTGCAATTTGTAGACGACGCTCGTGGTAACTGATAGCCTTATGAAAATCGCCTAAGCCATGATAGGCATTGCCAAGATTTCCATAAGCCCGTCCTTCTCCAGCTTTGTCTCCCAGTTCTTTTGCAATTTGTAGACGACGCTTGTGGTAACTGATAGCCTTATGAAAATCGCCTAAGCTATGATAGGCATTGCCAAGATTTCCATAAGCCCCTCCTTCTCCAGCTTTGTTTCCCACTTCTTTTGCAATTTGTAGATCACGCTCGTGGTAACTGATAGCCTTATGAAAATCGCCTAAGCCATGATAGGCATTGCCAAGATTTCCATAAGCCCGTCCTTCTCCAGCTTTGTCTCCCAGTTCTTTTGCAATTTGTAGACGACGCTTGTGGTAACTGATAGCCTTATGAAAATCGCCTAAGCTATGATAGGCATTGCCAAGATTTCCATAAGCCCCTCCTTCTCCAGCTTTGTTTCCCACTTCTTTTGCAATTTGTAGATGACGCTCGTGGTAACTGATAGCCTTATGAAAATCGCCTAAGCTATCATAGGCATTGCCAAGATTTCCATAAGCCCCTCCTTCTCCAGCTTTGTCTCCCACTTCTTTTGCAATTTGTAGATGACGCTCGTGGTAACTGATAGCCTTATGAAAATCGCCTAAGCTATCATAGGCATTGCCAAGATTTCCATAAGCCCCTCCTTCTCCAGCTTTGTTTCCCACTTCTTTTGCAATTTGTAGATGACGCTCGTGGTAACTGATAGCCTTATGAAAATCGCCTAAGCTATGATAGGCATTGCCAAGATTTCCATAAGCCCCTCCTTCTCCAGCTTTGTTTCCCACTTCTTTTGCAATTTGTAGATCACGCTCGTGGTAACTGATAGCCTTATGAAAATCATCTAAGCTATGATAGGCATTGCCAAGATTTCCATAAGCCCCTCCTTCTCCAGCTTTGTTTCCCACTTCTTTTGCAATTTGTAGATCACGCTCGTGGTAACTGATAGCCTTATGAAAATCGCCTAAGCTATGATAGGCATTGCCAAGATTTCCATAAGCCCCTCCTTCTCCAGCTTTGTCTCCCACTTCTTTTGCAATTTGTAGACGACGCTCGTGGTAACTGATAGCCTTATGAAAATCGCCTAAGCCATGATAGGCATTGCCAAGATTTCCATAAGCCCGTCCTTCTCCAGCTTTGTCTCCCACTTCTTTTGCAATTTGTAGATTACGCTTGTGGTAACTGATAGCCTTATGAAAATCGCCTAACTTCTGATAGGCATTGCCAAGATTTCCATAAGCCTGTCCTTCTCCAGCTTTGTCTCCCACTTCTTTTGCAATTTGTAGACGACGCTCGTGGTACCTGATAGCCTTATGAAAATCGCTTAAGCGATGATAGGCTTTGCCAAGATTTCCATAAGCCCGTCCTTCTCCAGCTTTGTCTCCCACTTCTTTTGCAATTTGTAGACGACGCTCGTGGTACCTGATAGCCTTATGAAAATCGCCTAAGCCATGATAGGCAAAAAAAAAAGAAAAAGAGAAGAAAACCAGCCTTTGGGTGATGCCTTATCATCGGCCGTTGAGCCTTCTACACAGGAGATTGATATTGAAGTGAAACAATTTATTAAAAAATCACCCGTGGCAGTTTGAGGATAAGTGTTAACAAATGTTTTGTTCCCCCCTCCTTCTGCATTCCAAGAAGCACCATAACCTAAACATAGCCACTGCTGGTAGAGAAGAGAAGGGAGAAGGCAACAAGGTTCTTCTAAATGTTTTAGCATGCCTTTGGCAAAAGTGCTTCACATCACTGATGATTGTAAACAATTAAAAAGTCCTATTTATTGAGCATGACATGCAGAAACTATAGTGGGAAGCCATTGCTTAGGTTCTGCTATATGGTTACCAATGGGCCAATTACTGCCTAGTAAATTTTTTACATCTTTTTGTGGCCTTGTATCTTTATGGGGATGAAGTTATCACTTCAGAGACGTTGATATGAAGACTTAGCCAATTTGTAACTACAAAAGATAGAAAAGTATTGTACAAGTGCCTTGGCGATGATTTTAAACCTAATGATGAAGATGTCTTAGAATTTTTACATTATTCAAGTGTTTTAACCCTTTGCATCCTAACATCAGCATACTTTTTTTCGTACTGTTCTCTATGCATATCCTATGGTGCTGACAAAGAGAATTTGTTTAACAACCAAGAGCCTCTTTAGTTCGTGATCATTTCCTTTATTCTCATGATCTTAATGTTTGTTTTAGAGGGGATACTGATAGGAGAAAATGGTCACTAATCACTCTTAGAGATCAACTGGTGGAGTCCAATTCTCAAGATATTATGCTCTAAGGAAAACTTTCAGTCCCTCGAGACTAAAGCAAGCCGCCAAATTAATTAACAAGTTATTCAGAGCTGAAGAACAAACTGAAGCAGAACTGACATCCTTTGAACAACTTAAACGGTTTATAGAGTCACTGAATTGCAAATCTTTACCCATATTTCTCTGGATCTGCACTGGTAGTGATGTGATCACTGTACGTACACAACATAGATGTGGACTTTGCTATCCTTGAAGAGTAGCATTGACGTCCTTTTGCCAGAACATATAGACCATTGCTAGAACTTCCATCTACATATGAATCATACCCAGCACTGCTTGAGGAGTTCACTAATGTAATGAAAGAGGAGCAAACCTGTTTTGTGGTATTGTTGAGTATGGAAGATGTGAACAATTTGAAATGAACACTCAGAATGCTTTGAAATGAATACTTTGAAATTTGCTTCTTAGTTTTTACAATTTTTTATGTTATGCATAACATTTTCACATTACTGATATAAGGCTTTTTTTTAACACAGAATACAAGTTACTGTTGATGGCATTTTCTAAACTTTCCGAAAAAAAAAAGGATTAGGTCACAAATTTATATCTATTCAAATGTCATTACAGTTGTCACTGGCAGTTAGTTTGGTTACAAGTTGGAAAGCCTTTCGAGAGGGATATAAAATATGCAAGTTTCATGACTACAAACTCTAAATTAAAATTTTATCAGCTGATCTCTAATATCACTAAGACTTTAAGTAGTAAGTGTAAGTGGTCATAACATAACAATATTTTAATTGTCAGCCCCTTGGAATGCGAAAACTCGGGGTAAAAGGTGACATGTCGCTTTTACTACCATTACGTGTCTTCTAGGAGATCAATGCCTGAATTTTAAATTGCACGAAATACTACATTGATTTCAGTGGACTACTTACACCGCCAAATAAATGCATCTACAAAAGTGAAAATGGTTTGATGATAAATCAGTGAAAATAACAGCATCTATCAAGATTACATCAAAATTCAGGAGTCATACTTGAAGTTATCATTAAGGGTCAATTATACTGGTGACAGCCGTCAAAAAATGTCATTACTTTCATTTTATACCTCCAGAGAAATCGTGAAGCATGAAAATTTTCATCCTCTCTTAGTGTTCAGTGCAATTTTGAAACTATTGAAAAAAAATTATTACCATTTCATTATACAAGCTTCGAACGCAACAGCATAACTTCAGTCTTATTCATTGGTTGATCTTCACAATGTTTTATATTGTAATTAACACAGCGTCTGCATTAAACTTTCCTATGTGAGGGAGGGATAACAATGATCATGTACAAGTACTTCCATTATCATCAAAGGAATATCAAAGTAATTTTTATTAGACGCTGATAAATGTTAAATTCAATATTGAAACTTTCAATGATCGTCACAGTGTTCAGAAAATGCTTAATTCCATTGTTTCCATCGTCAGAGAGAGGGTCAATCCTATTGTGTAATTACTATAAGCTGACTGTGTGACCCTGGCACAATAAACATTGTTTTCTGTTTCAATATCAGTCATAATCACAGTCAACCATTATAATCAATTCCAAATGTCTGCCAATTTGTGCATTAGCCCCACATTTAAGACTGCCTGTAAAATGAAAGTGTAGCGCTTGTTATCTGACCGCTTGCTATCTTTAAAAGAACCCATTTTAGCAAGTTATCCATTTCTAGGTTTGCAACATTAGACAACCCGTTCTTGTGTAGTAAACCTAGAAAACATGGTAAGCGGTCAGATAACAGGCGATGCACTGAGAATTTGACTGTATTTTTTTATTCCCAACAGCGGTCGTAAATATTCCCATATAAACTCTTATAATTTCGCCATGACTGCTATTTCGCAAGATGATCATCTCACAGCTGGAGCTTGGGCTGCCTGTGGTTGGAGATTCCAAGGCATGTTCCTATACTTATCCAGTTTAAACTAGTCTCACGCAGTTGCTCGATCATTTCCTTTGTAATGATGTACGCCGGTCTCCCTACTGAACTTGCAGAGAATGCCAATGGAATTTTTTCCTTTGGACAAAGGCATGATACATTTAAAATATCTGACGTCTTTCTTACTAAGACGACTAAAGACAATTCTAACAGCTCAAACAGGTTTGAAGAGAAATTTTGAGACAGTGATAAGCATTGTTGTGTATTCCTAAAGCTTCCTGGCACAGATTTCTAATCCTACATGAACAATGCGTGATAAACGAAAGTCCCTTTCAATGGTGCTCTTTAGAGAATCAACAAACTTTGTAAAGTATTCTGCACTAAGTTGCTCCGCCATTTTGAGAGAAATATTCCGCTTACTAGCTGTTGCTCACCGGCTCAGAAAAAGTAATCGATAATCTCGCATAGTGATTTCTTTTTCTCACGCAACAATTTCTCATTCTCAACAGTTAATATTTAATTCTCAGTATATTGCTACATCAGTCTTTTTCTCGATTAAGGTTTTATCATTTTCGATGGGTAATTTAAAATATCGCATAACAGTTCTTCATTCTCATACAGCGATTTCCACTTCTGATGTAGTGGTGATGTAGGCTAATTTCAAATTGTTTTTACGACATAGTCTGGTAATTAATTATTAGCACCAAGCTGAGGCTAAGGGGCGCTTATTTTGAAAGCAAGATCGGAGTGACTGTAAGTCGAATATGAAGTTTTGTGCCATTTCTGTGTGCAAAAATAACTAAAAGGCCGGACCTCAACTTTTCCGAGTTTCCAGGCGAAGAGAGTCTAAGAAAGAAAGGAAGCGCCTTCTGTCGTCGCGCTGATAAGGAGTTCACGTCAATAAGTACGAAAACAGGCCGTATACACTTTAATACAACTGAAAGACTGTACTTAAGTTAAAGACTGTACCTAAGTTATTTCCTAGAGATTTGTAGTTAAGTTTGTGGTAAGAAAGAAATCGATTAAAACACCACAGCATGACAAATAAATTCAACTGTCTCCTTTATCTAATCAAAGACTCATGGCCAACTCGTGCATGATGAAACATGGCTGTGAACTTGTAGATACAGGTCTTACTGCAAAGCAAGGTTGCTCTTATTTCAAAAGCCAAGGTTCCGGAATATCACGAAGAGATTCACAATTATGGTAACCATCCAACTCCGCAGAATAATTAAGCTATAGACAGCCGACAAAAACAGCAAAAAATAGCAACCTGCGTTTATCGAATTTACGTTTGCAGAATTCGTTAAATTTAGCTGCTGGAATCCAAATCTTTCCTCGCCTGCACAAGCCAAATTCCACCATTCTCCAATCCTATGTCACCTATCGCCTCTTAGTAGCTCAATATATATTTGCATAGTAACGCAATGATCTTTGTTCACACGGTTTTTTCCAGCTTGTATCTGTTAAGTTTTCTGCCTCGGAACTAAAATACCTCCGAACCTACTTAACACGACCTCTAGATTTTTTGACTGAGTGAAATTATAGATATGCGGAAATGATTTTTATAGGTTTTCTTATGTCCGAAAATTATTTTCGTCTGCTTCTGATCAATCTAGCCGCCAATGTTTACATAAGATGAAAATCGATAAGATTTTACGTATTCCTATTGGCTAGCTGTGCATTTTGTCCATGAAACGAAAAAGAAACCCAGCTGGGTTTTCACCATGGTTTGCCATAGGCATCTCACAGAAAAAGGGAAAATTCTTAGTTGCGAGCGACCGGGTACAGAGGGCATTTCCACCTTCAAAGGTGGAAAAAATCGATTTTTGCTTTATTTGACTAAACTGAATTCAAACATTCAAAAAAACGTTTCTATAAAAAAATTCTGAAATCTTTAAAAGCAACTGATTTATTTAGAAAAACGTATTTTCAAATGAAAGATAATAAATCAGGAAGGTGTCATAATCTCGGACCTGGGTGAATCCTCTGGGGAAGTGTCGCGGCAACCGATCACGCTGAGGCCCTATTTTCATTTACATGTAATTCCATATTTTGTTTACATCGCGCACTTTAAAAATTCACTCGTAGAAGTTCTTTGCTTATGGAAAAATCTTTGCTCACGGAAAAATCAAAGTCCTTGGTAAAAAAAAAAAAAAAAAAAAAGAAAAAGAAAAAATAAGCCCAAAGAAGAAAGAAAGAGTACCATTCTGTAAAGAAAAGAAAAATTTTCTTTGTAAGAGAGACTTGTAATGACGAAGCTCCACGCACACAAAGAATCGCCGTCCAACCAAACTTTGCTATACATAATTCTCATTAATTCATAATACATTATCAACCGAAGCCGATTTCTTGCAAAAATTTTCCTAGCGATGACATTAATAAACATAAAAACAAAACATATTGGTTCAATGTTCATCATCGATAAATTCTATGTCGTCACGACAACTATCCTTTTTCGTTCAGGGGAACTACATAGATCTGCATCGAATGTTTATTTGTTCAAGCCCAAAAGGACACGAAGTCATTCATCCACGATGGAGGGTGCCTAACACGAGTTAGCCGTGAAGGAACGGGACTTGCTGAGGATTCAGGAGGTGGGGTAGGGTGTTTAATTATATAGGTTTGCAGGACCAAAGCAGCCGCTTTTGACTGTCCTCCAGTGGGTATGTCATCTCCCTCGTCTCCTCCGTGGGCTTCAGTGGCTTCAGTGGCTTCAGTGGATGGGCTGACTAAATAAACTTTTCAATTTGGCTCGAATTGCACAGTTTGGTGTTTCCCTCCTGATCTTTTTTGAGGATTACATTGCCCTTCTTTTCTACCCCTTTGTATGATACTGGTTCAAAGTTGGTAGACAGTTTGTTGTCAAGGGTCTTGTTGAACAGGATGTGATCTCCCTCGCCAATATCACTGTATTGTGTTGACCGCTTTCTGTCTGCATACTCTTTCTGCCGAAGTTTTCCCCGCGCGTCTCTCTCGCGAAGAGGCTGTTGCCAATGGGCCTCGGTGATTCTTTCACTTGGAATGGTTACTCTTGGAAGTTTGTCATTGAGGCGTCGACCCATCAGGAGCTCGGCTGGGGACAACCCAGACACTGTGTGATGTGTGGTTTGACACTGAAAGGAAATTTCGTAATGCCCTTTTCCAGTCTTTACCTTCCAAAGTAGCGATTCTTTTTATCTTCAGTAGAGTCTCGTTGCAGCGCTCGACTTCACCATTACTCTGCGTCCAATAGGGGATTCCTTTCCGGTGAACTATTCCTAAGAAATCTAGAAAACCTTCAAGCTATGTGGAGGCAAATATCGGGTCATTCTCAGAGCGCACACTTTAAGGTATGCCATGTGTTTGAAAAATACCCTCCATGGCTCTTGCGACGTGTGATGCATCTGTCTTCTTCAACAAGATGACTTCGGGCCAGCGTGAGTAGTTGTCTACTACTACGAACAGGTGGTTTCCGCTGGGAATCCCCAATAGGTCGACGGCGATGTCAACCTATAGAACTTTGGGTAATGTTGTGGACCTGATGGGTTCGATCGTACTTCTAGGGCTGACTAGCTGGCAAGGATGACAGGCTTTTATTAATGTATAACCTGCTTATCCATGCTGGGCCACCATGCCTTTTCTCTGAGGCGGACCTTTGTGCTTGTCATACCTTGGTGACCCTTATGTGCGAGTGTATGTTTCCAGAGGCTTCTAGCATTATGATACGGTTACGTTTGAAGGGAAGCTGGCCAAGGACCCGCAGTCCTTCTACCAAAGCTCTGTATCTTGTGCCCGTTAAGTGACTCCAGTCTCCTGAGGTAACAGCTTGATTAATCAACAACAATGTGGGATCTTTTGCAGATGCTTGCACAACTTGTTGGGGTGTGAGTGCTGCTGATGCAGCTTCACTAGCTATACTGAAGGCATATTCCGTGCTTTCATGTGCATCTTCTTGAGCTGGATCTACTGGGAGCCGGCTTAGGGCATTCGCAGAGTTTTCTTTCCCCGAAGTGTCACTAGATAACGAAATTGCTCGCGGTAAAACAACCATATTTCAATACCTGCTAATGGGCGTGTACTCTTGACACCCAGAACGGTTACCAGCGGCTTGTGGTCTGTGCGGAGCTCAAACTCGATTCCATACAAGTGGATGCAAAATTTTTGATAGGACGGACCAACGGACGGACCAAAGGACGGTCTCTCTCGAACTGAGAGTGCCTCTTCTCCACATTACTTAGCTTGCGGCTGGCATAGCACACTGGGCTGTATGAACCATCCTCTTGTTGTTGTTCTGGGACTTCTCCAATGCCAACAAGTAAGGCTTTTGTTACAAGACAGATCTTAGCATCTTTGACGAAAGAAACCATGACTGGGGCATTTGTTAGCAACTTCTTAATATGTTCAAAAGCTTATTCTTCCTTAGTACCCCACTTCCTGGACTTGCCAATGCACGTTAGGTCCCACAAGCGGCTCGATATTGTCGAAATTCCAAGGAGGACAGATCCCGGGAAGCTTCTCTCTTTAGATTGATTTTGGGGTTTTGGTGCGTCAACAGTCGCTTCCACTCTCCTCTTGGAGATCTGCAGCCCCTCTCCCGTGAGCACTTCTCCCATGTACTCCAAGCTCAGCTAGCCCATGTACTCCAAGCTCAGCCCATGCTCTTCAAACTTGCGTCATACGTTGTCGAGGTTTTCATCATGTTTCTTGTGGTCACGGCCAAGTACTCTCACATTGTCATGCAGGTTGTAAGTGCCGGGGCAATCCTTTAGTATTTGCCATTTAGCGGTTGAATCTTTTCTGTTGCCAAGTTGACGCCAAAGAAAAGTCGCTTATATCGATACAGGCCATCCGGGGTGGTAAACGTGGTTACGTCATGCGAGTCAGGGTATAGCTCTATTTGATAAAACGCCATGTTTAGGTCGAGTTTCCCGAAAACTTTTTCCTCTGAAATCTCCTGTAATGTTTCTTCCAGTGTGGGAACTGGGTGTTTCTCCCTGAAGATTGCGCGATTCGCCTGTCTCATATCCAAACAAATGCGAATGTCTCCGTTGGGCTTCTCTTCGGCAACAAGTGGGTTGATCCAGTTAGTGGGAACATTGACTTTTTCAATGACTTCTAGTTCCTCTAATTGTTTCAACTTTGCTGTCACTTTCTGTCTCTTGCTGAATGGTATTCGGCGAAGGGGTTGTGCCACAGCTGAGACACTGTCATCTTGGTGTAACTTCATGTGGTAAGCGTTTAGTTTTCCGGGGCCCTCAAAAACTTTGGGAATTTAACTTTAAGAGCAGCTCTAGAGGCTGGGCATTGTCAATGTTTGTACTGCAGTTCATAACCGCATCAACTCCAACCTTAAGTATTGCAAGGATCTCTGATGTTTTACGACCTAGCAGGGTTGCAGCCTGCCCTGAGACTATGTAAAATTCTGCAGTGGCTGACATGTCAGGCTGTGGTACAGTGACTCTCAACATACAGCTTCCCTTAAGCCGCGACAAGTGGCAGAAAAAGGCGCGTAAGACAAGGCGACAAACTTCATTGGAACGTTTTTCGATTTTTTAGGCAAGAGGTTAAGCGAGTGATAAGAATCGCAAAAAAGGAAAATGTTCGCTCCGAACTATTAAAGGGCAACGGAAACACAAACTCTGTCTGGAAAGTTATAGATGCCTTCCCAATAAAGATCCACCACTGACTACTGTCGAAGATCCTGTGGTCCAAGCGAACAGATTTAGCGATTTCTACGTTTTGGTGGTGGTGGCTGCAGCCGCTAAAGCCAAGGCCCTATGCGATCACAATGGAAAGTAAACTAAAAATAACAGCAGAATACTGAAAACCGTTAAAGTATCTGTAAAGTATTTGAAGTCTTTCTCGATAAGACGACTAAATACAATTCGAAAACCTCAAACAGGTCTTAAGAGGAATTTTCAGACAGTGATATGGTGATAAGCATTCTTGTGTGTTCTTCAAGCTTCTTAGCACAGATTTCTAATCTAAAGTGATCAGAGGCGTAATAAACGGAAGCGCCTCTTTAAATGGTACAAACTCTGTAAAGTCTTCTGCACTCAGTTGTTGCGCCATTTTGAGAGAAATACACTCCGCTGACTAGCTGTTGCTCACCGGCTCAGAAAAACTAATCGATAATCTCGCATAGTGATTTCTTTCTCTCACGCAACAATTTCTCATTCTCAACAATTAATATCTATTTCTTGGTATATTGCTACAAAATATTATAAAGTGTGTTTGACATAACAGCTTGAAAGGGTCCAAAGACGCGCATTATCCATCATTTCACCAGAACTGCCATACCATGACTCTTTAGACAGGCACGGTTTTAGCTTCGCTCTATGACAGACGCATGAAATTATGTACGGATCTGTTTTTGTCTGTCTCAAATCCATCTCACAAATTATATAATTTGCTGCCAGATAGGCATTTTTCAGCTTACAATACTAGACACCGGCGCGTTTTTAACATGCCGCGCTTTCGCACTGACCGTTTTAAATTTTCATTTATCCCGGCCATGTGCGCGTGTGCTAACCTAGATTTTTAGCTATTCCACTGCTGTATATTAGCTATATTAGTTATATTAGTAATTTTATTTAGGTCTTAGCATTTTTGTAATAGGTAGTCTTATATAGTCTTATATAATCAATGATTGTGAAAAGCACGCAATTCAGCCTATGGCTGCAATGTATTTTATTTGATAATAAACTATCTATCTATCTATCTATCTATCTATCTATCTATCTATCTATCTATCTATCTATCAGCTTTGAAACATGTTTAAGAGTGTGTCCACAAGAGCACTGGGCATGCCATCCCACCGATTTCAATGAAAATTTGCCAGTTTAAAGGGTCTACCACAAAACTCAAAAAAGACAAACTGGTTTCTGTTTTGGTGTTTTCCGGGGGGAGATAGACCACCCCTCAGTTTTCCCGGTTTTTACCAAGGAAATCGCTTCAAAGTAGGTAAAATGTATGAAGCTCTCACTGCCATGATATTTAACCAATTACTCTGAGGGTTTGTACACATATTATTACATCCTTAGTAAATGTCTGACGCAAGTATTAGTTAATTTGATTGACAGCTTGTCAATCAACAGAGGCAATTAAAGGACTGTGTTCTTAGACTCTTCTATTCATCCAAATATTTGACAACTTTGAGGTCAAATATCTCCCCTTGCCAGAAAGCTACAGCACTAATCTTAATTCCCCTTTATAATTCATCATTTCATCCCTGAAAACCATTAAAAAAAATCTCTGAGCACTACCGTACTTTTGTTTTAGATGCCTTTTAAAATCTGCGACAGTGGCAAGCTTTTCTCAACTACACTTGACCAAATAAATCCACAGTTTTTTAGTTCTTTATATACGATGATTAATCAAGAAAGCTAAAAATGTAAATAACTCTCCAGAAGTTTTGTAGGAATGGTAAATTTCACGTTTAGAGATTTGCATGTAGGCGAAAAATCGATGGGAAAATCGTAGCGTGACTGCGTGACCTTTCTTGAGCAGTAACAATTGTTTATCTTTTTTTTCAAGAAAGCACTTCTAGAAAGTTCTTTAACCTTCTGTTATTTTATTGGCCTGTCTTTCGGCTGCAAATATTGTCTGTATCTGCTATTATTTTCGCTGAATGTCATGGCCCTTCCTGTGTGTGCGTGCGAGCCAGCTGGTGTACAGCACTCTTTCGAGTTTCTTTGCGTGGTGTCAGGCTTAGGTGTGTAGGTCTGGCTAAAAAAACATCTGCACGCTGCAAAAGGGCAAGCAACACGGGTTCCTGTGTTTTCTCTTTTCCCTTAATTTGCATTTTTATTCTCTCTCTTGCATTATCACACATGTATGATTTTTTAATTCCCTCAGCGCGTTCCCTCAGATTTGGAAGTAGGCTATTAAACGTCAGTATTGACCAGAAATGAAACCTTTTCTATCACTATTTGTTTCAAAGAACCCCTGTTATTTATAACTTTATTTCTCAAGAGAATATTTTTATTTGGTATTTATTTCCATTAGAAAATGAAACTAGGTCCCGATAAATGTTTTTGTTTCGTGACTCCCAAAAACTGTGTTCGCAGCAACATCAGTTGAGATGTCTGAAAGCAATTACGCCCGAGAAAGTCGCTTTCAGCTTTCTGGCCACACAAGGCGAATCCCTTTGTTCAGCGTTCTAAGACCTCTGTAAATAGAGACATGACCTGGACGAGGATGTAATATGTTGAGGCGTCAATTATTTACACTAAATCTGTGACCCTCAAACGGATCATGTACTCGTACATGTAACATCCGAAAAATGTCACGCATGCACAACACCGTAAGTGCACCTGTCGAATTCTTCCCACTGGCTTCAATTGTAAAGAGACAACTTATTTACTACTTATATCTGAGCAAGCTTATTTACCCTAGTAGTAAAACTCCTTCATGAAGTCTGCTATTGTCAGACGAAACGTGTGGGAGATAAATACAAGTTTTTATTTTCACAGTTCGTGCAGTGATGCTCATTGGGGACCTTTAGCAAAGTACGACGGCGACGGCAACGTGGACGTGGCAAAAAAAGATTTAATGAGCAGAACAATAGCTAAGCACGTGCTTTTTAAAACTGTGTACATTTCCTAGCCGACCTCTGCAAAATGACAACGTGAAATCATCAAGATTTGCGTGGTCCGAGAGAGGAAACACCGACGGCAAATTATTTAAGTTCTATTTGGAACTCAACGCCGCTCTCATACGTTATGCTGTGGTTAACTTGCGGCGCCATAAGAGATGGTGAACACCTCAGGTCATTCGCGAAATTCCTACGATAAATATATATATTAATTTTTCAATTGACGTCTTCCTTGGCTTTGTCGTCCTAACTGCCAAAGGTCCCTGCTAGTTTGTTCCGTCAAAAACGCTTTTAATGTGAAGTCACGTCGACCTAGCCTCGACAGAAAAATTAAGCTCACCCTGTCATAATCAATGGTTTGATACCGCAAGTACCAGTTAAGGTACATCATTGCGCTTTGATCACAGTAATGAAAAAAGATGTGCGTTTCCTCACGCTCGCCACATTTATTCTTTGGAAAATTATTTTACTGGAGGGCGACGTCGCTTAGCTTTGCGCGTCTTGACTCAGGCCGAAGAAAATTAATGAGGTGGGCCCCACGAAATTCTTGTCAAGTGTTTCAAAAACTTTGTATACCCTTGGTTTGCACGCAGAAAAAAAAAGACAGATTCCGAACGGTATTTCAAAATATTTTATTCATTAGTCAATTTATGAACTGTTTTATAACAGCCGAGGAAAAGCAAAATTGAAACAACCGGCGTATCGGTCAATGAATTCCAATTTAATCAACAAGGAGTTTGTAAATTCATTTTTCCCAGTAAATCTAAGAAGGGGTCAATGTTTTGTGACAGCCGAAGATAGACATCTCTATAACGTCATGAAACTTTTAAAGAGTTTACACCTCCGGTAATAATTTTCTCCCTGGCAACAGCGCAACATTGTTAATCCTATGTATCGTACGTGTATCAGTTGTGTTACGTCTTCATAGTGATGCCACATAAGTACTCGAGCGGTTAAAAAGCCCTCAATTCAACATAAAACTCGAATTGATAGAGTCAGGATGGCGCAGTTGTCTTGTTCATTTGCAACTAACTGAAGAACCAAATGTTATTTTTCTCGCGCTTGCCGGGGACAGCAACAGCTCATACCCTTTAATTCGTGGGTGTACAGAAGCTTATTTTTGCCTGTATTGGCTTGTTTGGAGATTACGAAGGCCGCGATTTCAAGATGTGCCTCCAATATCGTGTACAACTTGATATGAGATTTAGACCTTCGGGTTCGTAAATGCCAGTATCATCCTCATAAAAATCGGAGACGTAAAGTTGAGGGAGAGGTCAATCTGAAGATGACAGAAGAAATCAAAGCTGGTGGCGAGTCTTCCTGGTGGCAAGGTGACTATAAACCTAATAGAACGCGTACTGTAACTGCTATCTTAGATTCGGCCATGAATAAGGAAGAAGAATAAGAAGAGCGCTTATCTGAACATCAGTTTTACTAACTGGTCATTTGTGACTGAGATGAACTTTATATCACATGATTGCTTGGGAAACGCAGATACTGTAGAAGCGCTCACATAAATAGAGGCGGGCGATCCCCCCTCTAACTTTAGAACTGCGACAAGTTTATAGCGCAGACCAACTGCCACAGTTTGGAGCACCTCAGGGTCTCATTAGGCTCATCGCATAAGAAACCATCAGCAAACTAATCGTACAAGCAGGTGGTTATCAACAACGTGCACAGGTCTCTGAACGCGGGTCATTGCAACAACTATACCCAATCCGTTACAGACAGAACAAGAAAGCGAGATATTCTTGTTAAGAGGAAGGATGTATTAAGACTTTTCAGTCATTCACTGCCTTCCTAAAACACCTTAACAAAGGCAAACACAAAACCTCAGGTAAAATTCTGACGAACAGTCCCTAACTAGGCAGGTAGACTTTGGATGGGCTCTTTGGAAAACACAAAAAGCAGCCGCTTTTTCTCATAAACCAAAGAATTATCTCCTAGACGTGTGCTGGACAGGAGAGGAAACTAGTAAGGTAACCGCCTCTGATGTGACTTCCCAAATATCAAGTTTAAGAGACGACACCGGCCAGAAATGTTGTCCAAGGCTAACTGGTTGATAGAGCAGCAAATCGCTCGAAACTTTAGCTGGTTATCTGCGGTAACAAAAATTGGTTTATTGACGAGGTCCCCTCTGTAAGTATGAGTGGGGACGAAGAGGCCGATGCCGATGATCGGTGTCCGGTCGTTTCGATACAAAGTCGTTTCGATACAAGCCGTTTCGATACAAATAGAAGTCAATTCGTTACACATGTAAAGTAGATTCGATGCAAACTGAAGGTGTTTCGATACAGAAGTAAAATCGAGAAAAGTTCAGTTGAAGTGTGTTAGTTTTCGTCTTTGATATTTTCGATCGATCAACGTAGTTGTAATACCCAGTTTTCCCGCGACTCGATCGAACGAGTTGTATTACACAGTTTCCCCGCGGCCAAAAAGAACAAACTTTATCAAATATTTATTTAAATTACTACAGTACGTTTACGTTGGTCATGACTTTCGCACATGTGGTGGCTCCTAAAAGAGCCGATTTTAGCGACCTGAAATCATCCTAAGTGACGAAAGCAGGGCGGGCGGCTCCTAAAAGAGCCGTTTTATGAAGCTACTGGGCCGTTGAGGTTGGAACGCGCCTTCAGTAGATTTCTTGCACTGCGGGCACCAGAGTTGAACTCTGGTGCAACTCTTGATTTTGGCCGCCGTCAATGCTCCCACTTGAGCCTGGTGGTCGTGGACATGGTTGCCGCACTGGAACTGGTCGCCGCGCTGTCTAACTGTGGCCCTACATGGGTTGACTTTGGGGCGGATGGAACACTGCCAGTCAGTGACTAAGCCTCGCCTTCTCTGTAGGGTGTAGCTGTACCCCTGGCTGTCTATCAGCTTCGGCCGGCCTCTTTTGGAACTGTTCTCCACGATCTCGTACGTCACGGCGAAGGAAGACGACGTCTCGGCTGGAGTGGGGTCATGAAGGGAGGATTCTTCGTGATCATTGCTGTACTGGCTCTCCACATAAGGCTGGGATTCTTCGGGGTTCTCAATTCGCGTACTCTCTGCATCAGGGTGGGATTCTTCTGGGTCAATGAAGGTAAGCTCTAGAGCTCCTGATTCTAGGTAGCTGGAAGGATCGGCGTAGGAGTCCGGATGCGAACACACCGCGCACTGCCAGTCATTTCTTTTCCATGTCGAACTGCTGCCCGGTAAACTTCTTGTGATATACCTATTGAATCAAAGTAAAAATCTAAGTTAGGATAACGTAATTAAAGGTCTCTAAGTTTCAGAGTATATAATCGGCATTCTCACATACCAATAATACATGTAATAGTGTTGAAAACTTACCAGTGTTGCAGACTCGATGATTCCAGCGAAAACATCCATCACATTGAATGGTTTGCTGTCTGGGCCGAACACGTTCATCGCATACCATGCAGTTCAAAATCTGCGCAGACGCCATCGTGATAACTGCGATAACTCGTTAAAACTCGTAAAAGCTCAAAAACTCTTGTTAACAGTCGTGATCGTACGATCGAATGAACATTCTACAGGTCCCAGTGTGTTTTATACACTGATATCAGTTAGTTGAAAGCGTTTGGATTCGTTTATTCGCTATCAATGGGGTAAAATTAGCAAGTTTTTTGAAACAATTAGTTTACGCGTCTATTGATATGATAAATTACAAAGCCGCCTACCCACGCGCCAAAATAACAGCTATTTCCCCACGGGTCCGTTGCTTCACCAACTAACACGACATTATTGATAGTATTTGTGTTTCTTGATCGTAGGTGTAATATGCGCTGGAGTTATAGAAAAAGTCTCAAAATCATTTATATAAATCCCTGTTCTCGATAAATAAACCAAACCAGAACTTGGTCTCGTTTACGTGTTCCCATTGCGTAGGAGGCTTGGATACATGTGGAGGTTCGCGGAGGTATGGGTTTGCTTTATTTACATCGGAGGTTTGTGTTCGCTCTAGTATGGTATTCTGTATCGAAACGATTTGAAGTAAGAGAGTTTGTATCGAATCGACTTTACATGTGTAACGAATTTACTTCAATTTGTATCGAAACGGCTTGTATCGAAACGACTTTGTATCGAAACGTCCGTGAACCCGATGATCTAGCTTCAGCAGTCGAAACTGACCGAACAAGGCAGAATATAAGGAGGAACTCTGCAAAATTTAGACGAAGACTGCAGGAGAGGGTACAGCTGCTATTAAGCTAAAGAAAATAATGACCTTTGCATCTCACTTTTCTTTCATATTTATTGTCTTTGCCCGCGAAAACAACTGACTATGTCAGGATTTTTTCGTCAAGGGAAATTTGCGGGAAGCCCACTGGTCAAAATATTTCTGGCTTAATCGTAATGAATTTTACTAGTCACGTAATCAAACGCCGGAAACACTCAATCGAGAAAGATGAAGAATTACATGCAGTAATAGAATGAAAAAAAAACTGCTATACTTTACGATCGAAGCAAGCAAATAATCATAGAGATCTACAGATTACTCCGAAATTGTTTTCTAGCAGACAGCATGAACAACGCGCTTGAATAATTCCCACAGAAAGTATTCGGGTCACGCAACAGATGTTAGTTTGGCGGAGTTCTGCATGGAAATGTTCGATGGCAGTAAGTGACAACGACAACACTATTTTTCAATTTTATCTTCGGGATAGTAGCACAGTTTTTAGTTTGATAGAGCATTCTCCATTCCTATAAAAAATCTCGAAAGCTTTTCACAATCTTTAGCTTTCTTGATCATCATCTTGTATAAAAAGCTAAAAAATGTAGGTTTATTTGGCCAAGTGACCGCCTAGAGCCAGAATTGCGTGACAGGTGTAGTTGAGAGAAGCTTTGCGAGATGGCATTTAGCACGACTGCCCGGTGCTCTCGTGTGTGTGATCTCGTGGATACTCTTAAGCTTTGTTTTGAATGGGGTATAACCCTGTTCCTGGCTAGTGATACATCTCTTTTGGTGAAAATATCCACCAAAAGATGGTAGACTAGCCTGCAGTTTTTTTCCGGTTAGGCTCTAATTAACAGCTCTGAAAGCCACGCAATATTTTCAGCACGATTAAGCTTCATGTGGCTCCATCCTCATGTCGTTGTATTATTTTTCTTTCAAACAAAATTTAAGGTCATGATCAATGTTTACAGTAAACATCCAAATATGTAGTAGCTCTACTCTAAGCATGAAAGATTTCATTGTAGAAAAGTGCTAATGTTCATATTCAGTGTTTTCAAACCTGGAGAGCTGTCTTGTTCACGATCTTGATCTGTCTTGCCTTGAGGAACCTCCATACCTAAAAAAAGAACACAAAAGAAAATATTATTTGTCTTCCCCGAGCGCTTCAGCGATCAGTTCATTTTCCAAACTTATCGGTTGAAGTTCATATTAAACAAGGCACAATACAAAAGGGAAAAAATCGGTGGTTTCTTTGTACAGTTTAATCTCTCATAAGCTTCATTCCATGATAATTTATGTCTTGCATGACAATCTTAAGTTCAAATTAAAGCATTTAGCTGCGGCTCAATTTGAATAGACGTTTGGTATAAAAAGGGAAAAATCCTAGTTGAGAGCGACCGGTGGCAGAGGGAATATATCTTCTCTTGAAAATGAAACCCATGACTTGGATTTCACATAATCAATATTCCAGAGACAGAAAGAGGGATGCCCTCTCGATTGTGGTGTTTTGGGAGTATTACCCTGCGTCATTTGGTTGTATTTACCCATTGCTATAACCGTAAACATGGTGAAATATTTTAAAAACCGAGTTAATGTGTCCCTTCAATACCAGTCAATGTGACTGTATAAACTGTCAAATTAAATTACGAACTTCTACACAATGTGAAACACACTTAGCTGCGTTAGACACGATTAACAGCCGATAAGCGAGATCGAGATTAAAGCGGTAGATTTATAAAGACAAGCAACCTTCGGAAATATTACAACCACTTGATCAATATTACACAGATTACTTCCTTAAGTTCACGACACTCTTAGTTTATTCTGAAAATGGTTCACATGCAAGCATAGCGATCTCCCGAGCCCCTGAGCCGAATTTTCCACGAGTACATCTCTTTCCAAACGTTGTGACAATAGTTTAAGCGTTCTGCAGTTTTTCATCAACATTTCCGGGGAAACGAAAGTTAACGACCTCGCGCTCGAATGGTTATCCAGCATCTTCAACCCTACGTTATCTTCTATCAACCTTGATCTTGCTTCGCTACTGGTATTTATTAAAATCACATAGGACTGTATACACGATGATAGTTATACTGAAGCAGGTTGTTCGGGGCATCTATGCAATTAAGGGTACTGCAAACAACGACTGTCATCAAAATATCCTCTAAATCGCTGCACCTAATCTTACCTGGAACACAGAGGTCAGGATTAAACCAATCTGTTACTCAAATCTCTTGGGAAAATTCATCCACAGCTAGAGTTCCTTTCCTTCGGCAGAGATGTAAAACTAAATGATTTGTAGATAACTGTACAGTACTTTTAAAAAAGAGAAATTCGACGAGACGAGAGGCGGGAGACGAATGACGTTCGATTCACCGCTTCGTTTGTTTCCTAGAATTTGAATATGTAATCGTGAAATTCGCACAATTAGAATAATCACTTAACCATGACAATGGAAATCAAATTTCCTAAATGTCACAGGATTACTTGATGAGGTCTTTTCCTTACTTTACGGTTACATTCCTCTGACCCCTATTTTTATTCAGTGGTTAAATTTACTTCCTTGCATGTGTTTATCTTGGTTACATCTTTCTCATTTTCATGAATGTCCGAAGATAAATTAAACCGATAAATTTTCCAAAACTAAGAAACCTGTTCAAGACTCTGTGTCAGTGGATAAGAGACAAGCGAAGAACCGGGCGAGTTAAAGTTCCTGATCCCACGGCAGCTTTTTCACTCATTTTCATTAATCGAGGGCATGACAAAAATTAAGGCTTTCATCAGCCCTGCCCTCTCCCCACCCATCAAACATAAATGGCGCATTTTGGGTAATTCCGCACTTTTCTTGTTATTAAGTTCTTCGCTGAATGCGTGCTGAGCCCACAGGTAGCCCAAGCTCGCACAGTTAGCCTTCAAAACTATGCAAATATATTATTATTTTGGCCGACGAACGAAATATGAGGACTTGTCTGAGTATAAACTGTTGCATACTTAGCCCAGAAATTTGAAATACTTTTCAACAAATAACTTTACTGGCCTCTATATTGTTTATTCATTTGATATCTGTAAGTTTTTTGAAGCTGATTTACGGCCGCATGGGTAGCTTTCAGTTCCCTATCTTGCCTCTCTCAACAGAGAGCTAATCAGCCGCAAACCAGCCTTGAAAATTCGAAAAAAAGCTGTGTTATCTTTGTTTTCAACCAAAACGGAATCAAACTTTCAAGTTGAGAATGTGACTTTTCCAATCCTTTATGATCCACAACACAAATATACTGAAACCTAGCGATTATAAGCTCGGCGACTATACAACTTTGTACGAGGTTTAGGAAGAGCTTATAAACGGAGGGGCCTGTATCCGGGGGGTCTATAAACGGAGGGCCCTATGTCCGAGAGGGCTTATGAAAACAACAGAAAAAGCGAAAGCAGCTGGGCGCTGATCAAAATACGTTTTGCATTTATTGGTTTTTAATTAAGCTTCAAAACGTCAAACGAAAAAACTAACAACACGAACAAAGCTGCAAGATAACAGAGCTGAAGTTCAGACTTCCCCCTTAAAGTTCATCTTTGCTGTCCTAGTATTAAATATTTTTCTTTAGTATTTTATTTATATTTTTTCTTTGTTGAAAGGTAGACGGGCATTTAATCTGGGGGGGGGGAGGCTTATAAATGGGAGTTGGGGGCTTATAAGCAGCAGTTTACAATGCTTATATCTTTGCTGTACTCATATACTCACAAAGTGTTAATGTAAAAGCTTGGACTTCCTGTGGTGTGTTAGGCTGTAAGTGGGGTATTGTACATCTTTCTGTTACAAAATCCAACTGAGGTGAAATGAGCCATGGATATTTTTAGTTTATTAGACACTCTTTCCAAAAGCTCGGAAAAGAGAGAGCCACAATAGGATATAACAAATCCTTATCAGCATCACACAGTGCAACTGCCACTTTGACTTCCCAGGGACAGAGGATGAGGGCACTGATGCAGAAATATCAAAACTTGCGGATTTCAGATGACAATTAACAAGCAACATCATGAGAATGCACAGGTTCAATAACAAGCCATCAAACTAAGTTTACTTACTTTACTTCTTATGATCATAAGCCCAGTATTTTTTTTTTCAATGACTGATCTATCTGTGCTTCATGGGTTCAACTGCCCAGCATTTAAACTACTATTTCAGTTTTAAAAAATAATCTCACTTTTTAAATGAAATGTACACAGGACACAACATTTTCATATCAAGGGTGACTAAGAAAGAAATTATAAACTGATTTCCAATTTAGAATAAGCTCCACACTCAGTATGCAGAGTAATTCTCATTTATTTCATATTAGCAATAATTTTCTTTTACTTTGTTGATTCCAAACTGATGTTGGCTTTTCCAAGTACCTAAAAAAACAAAACAAATTAAAAAACTAGTAAAATCATAGCATTTAAAATAAGCATTACATTGTTTTTAAGTTTCCACAAGCCCAAAAGTCTCCTTACAACATTTTTCATCCCAGACAAAAAGTAAGTGGGTCCCCTGTGGTGTCTTCTGTCTCTGAACTTTGGTGCAACAGGTGTGGTTGTTCTCTCTTTGCAAGTTTCTACACTAAGTTTTTCTTTGCTTGCAACAAAAATACATCATCAAACCAGAGGGAAACCTAAGAGAGGTAAAAAATTAAATACATAATTAATTTTTCATAGATAAGAATCCCTATTTTATTTACAACTTGTCCCATAGGAAAAAAAAAGACCAGGCACACCAGGTTTTCTACTGTTTAAAAATAAACTTTCTCTGAACCTTTAACCCCAAATAGTGACAAGCAACTAATTTCTCCTTGCAATATTATCCCTAAATTATCATTATTATCATGAGACTGAATAGAGGACACAATTACTAACGAAAAAAAGCTCTTGATTGTTGAACAAATTCTCCTTGTCAGAACATTAGGAAATACATAGAGAAAAGAATGGAGAATGTGCATATATATTGATGTTAGAGTGTAAAGAATTAAAACAGACAATACCAAATGCATGTGTATAAATTAAGGATTCTTTTATATCATTGTGCTTCTATGATTTCCTTGGCTGATAGTGTGCTCCTGCAGGGATTGGCACATGTGAGCACAGGGTGCAGATAGAAAAAGTGTATAACGGCAGAACAATAACATAAGCATCATCTTCCAAATATGATGAATTTCATTTCTTTTTTTTCTATTGCTCAATTCTATGAATCTAATTTAATCTCACATGTATTTTTAAGGAGAATCCCATGAGTTCAAGTACATTTCTTAATTCAAAGGCATGAGTGATGTTTAGAAAGCTTTGGTAACTGCACAAGCCATGGCAGTGCCTTTTGGAAACCTTTCCTAACAAAATGAGTAACCATAAATTATGAAATGCAAGAGCTGTTTATGCATTTTCTGTATTTATTTGCAATTGTTTAATATCATGATGTTATACCTCCCAACTCAAAAACCATTTTTTATTTTACCCTAATTTTCCCTTTGGCTTCAGCTCAAGGAACATTTGAGAGTCTTGGGAAAAGAAAACTTACTGTTTCCCTCGAAGCCAGTCATAAGTACCTAATAATTGTTCAAGTTCATTAACAAAGTTTGAACAGAAACAAACTCTGGACAGGTATGGCAAAGAATGCATTGCATTGAAAAACCAAGGCTTCCTTTTTCTATCACCCCACTCTCTGATTCTGGGACACTGACAGAATCCATAAAGAAGGGCCTGAAAAAAATTAAATAAAAACCATCAAGGAAATAAAATATCTAAAACAACTTGACAAATTTTTGGTTGACCATTAAAACAATCTCAAGCATACTCTCAGAAATATTAAAAACAAACCATGTCAGATTTTCAGTTGAGTGAGTCAACTCTCAGATCTCGGAAGTAAAAGGATCAAGATTTCAGGTAGTTGGTTAAGAGGAGACAATTTGGGACAGATTTCAACACTATAATGATCTTTTTACTTGTCATACACAGTGCTATTTATAACATTGATTGAGCCTAAAAACAGTCTAATATTTCCAGGCTTTCCATGACCCTGGTCTGTGATTGGCTAAAATACTATAATCAACCAATCAAAGACAAAAATGGCAATTTGGTGTCTTGTATTTTGCAGTGGCTAAAGTTGGTTTCTTTCTTTTTCTCTTTTTTTTTCCTTCTTTTTCATATTTTAAAATATTAATTACAAAACCACACATTACATTTACAATACATCAGCTACCTTACTTTTACAAAAAATTACTCATGATCAGTAAATTCCATTATAATCCAACAAATACAATTATTTGCTTGTGGGCAATTGGTCTAGGCCCGTCACATGACAGAATATCCCCTAGCTAAAACTGGGGGATATGCAAGAATATACCTCAAGTGATATTCCCCAATTTTCAAACCTTACATTTAAAATCAAAATCTCTGTGTTTATAGATTTGATTCAAGAAGAAGAGCATTGCTATAGGAGGAAAATGTTTCTTTTGTTCACAAAATCATTTCAGAGAACACTGACACACCATAAACAGTAGTCGGTTCATTAACATTTTTCTTGTGTTGAAAAATATTTGAAGGATAATAAACATAAAAAATAATATCCATTATATACTGAGCCAAAAAAATCAGAATTTCAGGCAACCAAAATTAGACATCTCTTCAAGACAGATTTATAAGGTAATATCTTATCATCAGTATATATCAAGAAGCAGGTATGCAGGTGAAGGGGAAAATTATAGAAAGGAACTGCAAGATGTTGGAGACTTGCTCAGCAAATGTTGATAAGCTGAACAAAACAACAGCATCATTAGTTCAAAAAAGATAAATAAAAGAGAAAAAAAGATGCAAATCTGGTGGTTTGTGGGGATCACAGTCCCAGAGGACTGCTCTTATTTAAGGCCAAAAATACTTTTAACAGTCCAAACAAAAACATTCTCTGTAATATTCTTCCTCACAAAATTAAAAAAAAAACTGAAGAATCAAAGGAAGGTGAACAATTGAAGCAGTTGCAGTTAATACGAGCAATACTCAGAAAAAGAAATGTAAGCATAAACTGGAACAATCCCTAGCTACAACCCCTAGCAGCAATGTGTACCGGCATTTGAATAAACCAGTCTTGGACAATCTTGAAGCTGACTTGGTCGAAACGTACATATACTTGTGCGTAGTGAACACGATGAGTCGACTTAAATCTTATCGCTATTTTACAATCAGCAAGAGACTTCACTAAGCCTGAGATTCTTCTGTAATCTTTTCCCTATGAGCTGATTGCTTCGGGTAAATTTCCATTTTCCTTTGTCCGCCATCTTTAACCGCGCACAATGTATCCTGGAAAAAAGCGGAAATGAATTGGGCTACAACCGGAAGTTGGGAATCACTTGTCTTTGTGATACGCGCTAGCTGCGTATCAAACAAACAGACCTTAGAGCCTTCTTAAACACGCTTACAAAATTCTGCCAAAACCAAAATGTAGGAAACTTAAGGACGAAAAAAATTATGAATGGTTTACTTTTTTAAGTTTTGTCAGCTGTCAATTGGTTGCCAAATTTAGTCTCTTCACAGCAGGATTCTGCCTGTACTGAAGCAAAACCGGAAAAAAAATTGAAACAAGGTTTTGGCAGATGGAAAACCTTTTCTAAAGGCATGGTCCATCGAATAATTGCCACGATTGCAGTAAACTTGGCGTGAAATGCTTGTGTGGCAAAAAACTTTTCAACCTGACTTCGTTTGCCCGGTTGTTGAATTTATGAACGACTCGTCACAATATCGCGACGTTGATATCTGTTGTCATGGCTAGAAATCGAAGACATCATGGCGGCTAAGCATGCGCATAAAAGAAAAATTACGGAGTTTAATTATGGCGGCTGCATAAGGCTTTCTGTGGGAAAATTTTGAAAATCAGACACAGTAATTTTCTGGAAGCGTGTACTAAAAATGCCCTCGTCTAAAATGTATTAGAAGAGTGTCCAGATCACTCACCTCCGTTCTCAAACTCTTACGATTTCGCTACGATCTGCCCCAGTCGAAGAAACTTTAAACCTTTTTGGTGCCCTAAGTGTCTTAAAATGGTTTATGTTGGTCAGCTAAAGCTTCTCCTGCAGCCACAACAAGGGTTGTTTTATCAATTGCCCACGTCTGTTCGATCTCTTCGAAAGCCGACCTTCTAATTGAAGGCTATTTGAAGTCATGAAAGTGTGAATCCACGCTGCCAATCGACTTCCAAAAGTCCAAAAATTTTTTTTTCTTATGGGTCTTGTTCCCAGTAGAGACGTTGACTCAAAAACTAAAATTATAAGATCTGAAAACATATCAAAGAACTCTTCGATCGCCATTTTGTAAAAACATAGTAACCTAGCCTGTTATGGACAATACCGCTACAGGGCAGCTACTGAAGGCTCAAAGATTGACGTAGATTGCAGCATTGGCGCAAATATAATTTGACTTGAAAAACAAAATAGTAAGCTTCTTACTTGGACAATATTTTAACAGCTTCTCGAGCAATATCTCGGAAAGAAAATAATAAAGAAGTTATCAGCGCTGCAAAATGTCTGATACACCTCCATTTGATTCATTTTTAAAATGGAAGTTGGGGATTGAAAGTGACAAGGAATATCATCTTAGCTGTGGACGTACCCTACCCTTTGCTGAAATTGTGGCATGATTTTATCAAGACACAGAAAAATGATAGAAATCACACCTATGGCAATGGCTTTGTAAAAGGTAATTTCCGACATCTTTTGATGTTTGATTTTATTGGGATGCGCAGACGCAGTAAGGTGAAACGCAGCTCGTGTTGCGTACGCGACATCAGCCGCTGACTGACCTCGATTTCTAGCCATGTTTAAGCCTGTCTCAGTATTGGCCATCTGGGGCAAACTCCGACCTTTTCTTCTATTTCTGGAAATAACGCATCCTTGCCGCAAGCATCTTTGCAACGATCTCAATCATTTTCAATCTATTATCTTTGTACTTAATTCGGCTTCTCGGAGCCACTGTCTTTATACCATACACGTTGTATTCGCAAAAAAACCCGACATTTGAAAACAACGACTTGAACGCTAGAGGCGACTTCAGTGTTAACCCGGCTACGTTTTATCATTCCTTAGGGATTTTAGTTCTAATAGCCCAATTAAATTTTTGTGCACAGCCTGTGAATCAAATCTATGAAGTAAAATATTGTATCCTTCCTCGTACTAGTTTATAAGAATGAGTTTGCTAATATCTATATGGCTTT
Source organism: Pocillopora verrucosa (assembly GCF_036669915.1). Taxonomy (NCBI): domain Eukaryota; kingdom Metazoa; phylum Cnidaria; class Anthozoa; order Scleractinia; family Pocilloporidae; genus Pocillopora; species Pocillopora verrucosa. The sequence goes on along the minus strand of NC_089316.1, from coordinate 11,632,465 downwards.
ACACAATGATATTTTCCAGGCTCCAAAACAATCACTTTCCTAATTAAAATTTCCCTTAAATCTAATGGCTTGCTCGTCCTGACAGCCCAGCCTCATGAACTAGTCCGCAACAGGTGTGAGAAGCAAATCAATGATAGAAATAAGCGACCCTGTTCCCTTATACACCTTTCTCAATGCCGTTCGCTTAGTTTAAATGTGGCATTTAAAACATTTTGTATATACTACACATTTTTCTATTTAGCCAGGGTACCTGCATAATTATTTGATGATGGTGTTCATAAGAAAATGGTTGGGTTGAATTATATCATAATGTTTTGCCAGCAGGTAACTGCACTAATGAAAAAATGTTAAAAAGTGTGAATTCAATGTATATCCTGAGTTGTTGCATCAAGTTGGCCAATTTTAACAAATACTCAAGCCTTTTAAAACCTCTTATGTTAAAATTTTGTCAGAGTGAACTAGTGAAAGTGTTAGTTGATGGTAAAATGAATACTTTTTCAGATCAATAAAATGTATTGTTGTTTTTCATGGTAACCGTGATGTTGCCACAACTCCAGTTTCCAGGACAGAATTTCATAGAGGCTACCATATCAGAATCTCTTTCATGGGTCAATAACAACATCGACTCAACTTTAAAACTAAATATAAAACTTGATTGATCTTTGGATTAGTTTCTGTTATGCACAAAAATATTCTAGCTCTAGCCTGTCTTCATTGAAATCTAACTTTCGCAACGTAAGAACCAGATGGTAAACAAATTTAGAATTTCAGTGGCTAGGGTTACCAGGATAGAGGACTGTTGGTTTAAAGACATGTACATTGATATGCAATTACAGCATCGGTCTTTCCAGCCAGAGCAGTTGAAAGAAGAGAATTTAAACATCGACTCGAGTTGAAATGTGACTTTTCTTTCTAATTTTCTACGCTTATCAGAGGAGTTTGACAGTTTAGAGAAAAACCTTTGAAGTAAACAGTCATAAATGGCGACATCAGGAGAAGGTATAAGAGATGCTAAGTACGATTCTGGCACATTGTTTCACTGACTACTGATCCCGCGTGTAAACCCCTTTAATGGAACGGTGATATCTAGATCTTAACTCGAAGTCGGTTAACGTCGTTTCATTCTGTCTAAACCAAAATTAACAAACACGGGAAATAAAATATCATTTCAACCGATACAGACATCTAGGGAAGAAAACATTCTATATTCTTGACAATCCGTTCAAACAACAAGGAACGTCAACGACAGTCTTCAGCTGCTTGAAAATACCGCTGACTAGCACGCATGTAGATATGTTGATCACTTTGCAAGTTGTGAGAATATCTTCCTTCCGTTCTACATCTGGTTAACTCTTCGAGAGCCAGTGCATAGGAATTTTTAGAAGTTGAAGGGCTGGAAAATAAACTGACTGGAACTCCGCTTTCAGGGTTGGCTATATAAATCTATATTATATTTGACAGGAACCACTCGTCGAAGCAGGGGTGAACTTGTTGTTGAACTTTCAATGGGGTGAAACCTCTATAAACCACAAAGAATCATGGGAGTTAAGCCTGAGAAAGAGACATTTTGTATTTGATTTTTGCTGAACTTTCACACTTTTTAAGAACAACAAGGTAGCTCAGCATCTACAAATTTTATAATCTAAGGCCGTTACACGTTTTATACTTATCCACCACACTGAGATAAGGGGAATCTCACTCTGTACAAAATTACGCTGTTAATTCAAGCTAACCACAAACGATTAATTAAACTCAAATAGTGTCTAGCATCTAATTTTTCCTTACAGTGTCAACCTAAATAAAAAAATTAAGAACACGAGAATATTGTAACTGATCTCTAACTTAAGAAGCTCTTAGCTGTTAAACCAATTATCTTTGTCTGTTCCTTAGGAAATGTACAGAGAATAATAAGGAGAAAATGCATTCTAATTTCAAGCTGTGAAGTATGAAATAAGATGGTTGAGGGTAGTAATGTGCTTCACATGTTCTGAACGACAGAGCTAAATAACAAAATGCTACGTCACAGTTATGCGGCCAATAACACGGGCTCAAGCGCTCGAGGTTAAAATTCAGCGAAATTTGCGGCGAAAAATAGGGCTGGCATTTAAAACCAAGGCATTTTGTTGTCGTTGAAGGCATTTTCCTATTCCAGTGTTTTTAAGAAGAAAATTAAATTATGAAAATATCTAGGGGGTGTACAAAGTTTTTGGAAGTTATTCTGGAAGTTATTCTGTAAAAAAAAAAAAGCAGCAAGGAAAAAACGCCTAGAATCTATAGCATAGAAAATCGAACGTGCACGACTCAAAATTCGTTTTCCGTGCCAAAGCATGGCGCGTGCGCAGACGTTATTCAGCTCTGTCGCTCTGGACGTCTGAGTGAATTCCGACCTTAGTATTCTTTAGCTAGCGGTTCTTGAGTGCAAAACTACGAGTAAACATCTTTTCTTTAGAGATTTTTTGTCCCTATCTTGAATCGAAAGGAAAACGAACGACCTACTACACATGAATGCTCGACACAGACGCTCTTTGGAGTACTCGCAAATATATTTGACGTAATACAGAAACGATCAGTCTTTGTATGATAAGACTAACGAGAGGCATTGCCTTCAATCTTATCGCAACAAAACTGTTCTGCTAGACTTTTACGATTCACCAAGTTGTGACACAAGGCATCGTGCAAAACTGTGTAAGTGGCTTTGCTGCCTTGTCCTTGTTTCCAATCTATTAACATGTTAAAAGCTTTATCTGCCAACTTTGGGTTGTCTCCATCATAGTTTCTTATTACGGCTGGGCTGAATCCCAGGCGCCTTCCTAATTTGTGCCATTTTCCTTCAAGTTCCAGAGACAGATATTCCAACTCCTCATTTGACGGTTCCCCATCTTTAACTATATATATCCCTGAGGATAACAACAAAGGGAGAATAAGAAATTAGAAAAGGGATGCTTCAAGGCTTTGGCGAATAGATTGAAAAGGTCATAGACAGGCCTACACAGACTCCCTTGTGTGGTTTTACGTTTGCGACGCAAAAGCCTTTAATTAAAGCTTCGCTCTGACAAGTATGTCTTTGAGCGAATAGCGAACAGTTGTGGCGAAAGGCGACTTCTCATTTTTTGGCATCATTCAATACCGAATCGTCTGCCCTAGAGATTGTCAAGCTTGAGCGAGGGGACATTTGCAGCGGCAGGGAACCATTTTCCCAACCCATACATAAACCGAAAAAAAAAACGCTTAGAAAGTTTTCCAGACTCATTATCTATTTCTGACCTCTTATTTTGCGTATGGTCCAACAAGCATCTTGAAAATGGAGGTCATTGACGTCTCCTAGCTATAGTCTCCAGCCGTTAATGCTAGAGTAGGTTATAGTTGTTCAAGATACACGGGTGTTGGATTGAGCCCACTCAGTTTTAATTCATTAATTTTTATTCTCCTATATAAGTGGGTAAAGAGGATTTCTAATAAATATAATGCCAGTCTTTCTGCATAAACAAATTTTACCATAAATAAACGCGTAACAACATGCAGACTTGAAAAAAATACAATTAAAAAGGAAAATCCATCGCGCATTTTCAATCTCGGTACCACCTGCAGATTGGCGTATCCTTTTCCTAGGAGCTGCAACAGGGCTGCATGACGATGATTCTGAATTTGGACGCTTTACAACTGAATGTTTCACACTTTGGTAGGAAATACCTGCATAATAATGGGGTTAATGAGATGGCTGGGTTGGGAACTAATGCAATTCTTGTGGCACATATGGTTCGGAAACTTTGATGTGGTGATCCTGGACTGTGATCATCCGGGTAAGACCCAGCGTTCACAAATTAAAGTAGTAAGTTTTGACGATTTCTCCCATAAGTAACAATGAGCATTGACAAATTTGACGAAGGGGGTCGTTGTATGGAAACATATTCGATTCAAGATTTCATTCGAAAGCAATAAGGCCATCATTTTAACGATATAGCCGACGGAATAATTTTTTAGAGAATTACACTTCTCTATATCTTTCCCAAGCTATTTGGTGCTTTATTCGTTTTCAGCATCAAATTCCCTGCAAGGAGGGACGCACGCACCGTGGTCTGCATTGAGTTTACTGATATATAACAGAGACAATAAGCCATCACTGTTGAGTGTAAGGGGGGCACGGCCCGATTTATTGACACATGAAGTAAGGTAGCTTATTATGACTTTCCGTTAAGAACACGTGCTTTGTCACTAAATGCTACATTTTCAAAACCCATAGAGCCTATGTTTCTGAATTTACATATTTTAGAACAAGATGACTGGTCCTAAGTAAATTTTATTTATTCGAACAACATATTTTAGAACAAGATGACTGGTCTAGTAAATTGTATTTATTCGAACAACAACGAAACCTACAACAAAAACATCTTACCACTTCCTTCTTCAAAGTCAGAGGTGACAGGAATAGAAACCTAAATGGAGGAGGGAAAATTTACAATATTACGGGTGAGTATGAGGTGAATAGAAATGAGGAAATAAAGAAAATTACTAATTAATAAGAAAAAGGAAAAATAATTAAGAAAAAAGGCCGAGAAATAGAAAGCGACTTTAAAGCAACTAAAAAATAAAAGTAATACACAAAATCAAAAATTTGCAAGGCCCTGCATGTTCATTTACTGTTTCCTGTGGGCAGGATATTTCTTTACCTATTCGACATTCTTCAGTGTTTTTTTTCTAGTGATTCGTCCTTAATAAGTTTCGTTCCGCCTTAAATGACCTCATTATCTTACTCGGAAAAAGGTTTACAACTTCTAGGAGAAGGAAACCTAGAAATAAAGAACTTGCTAAAATGGCTTCTTTTCATCTTAGTAAGTGGTCTGACATCAGGCAATGCACTTTGGAAGTACGGTGAAATATTTTTGTTGAGAATTTGACTGTATTTTTACTTCCTAAGAGCGGTCGTAATTATTCCCATACAAACTAAAATTTTCGCCATGACTCTTATTTCGCAAGATGATCATCTCACAACTGGAGCTTGGGCTGCCTGTGGTTAAAGCATTGCTAATCCTTTTAATTCATTGTCATCTACTATAATAAGGTTGGCATCAGTACTATATTAGCTCTGGGCTAAAAGTGCATTTAATTAGCAAATCCACAAACCGCAAGATGTCACTTACTTGAGACGCTAACACCATGATAATGTTGCACAAAAGTTCCTGATTTTGGTCGCAAAACTTCACTACTGGAACACTCTCACTTCTTAGGCAAACTTCACCAGCTGTGTAATAAACTTCGTTTTCGTGGAATCTATTAAAAAAGAAATGAATTTAAATGAGGTAAACCCAACGTACACCAGTCGAGTCTTCGTCTAGAATAGCACACGTTTTGAAATATTTTCTTACAATCGAAAATGACAGCAAATTTGACGAGAGACCTACTGAATATTTAAAATCGAGCATTTGAAGACAATTAAGTCCAAAAAAAACCAACATGTATACCTCTATGGCTCTATTGATTGATAAGAAAACTAGAAAAGCCATGGCGAAAAATGGTTAACTGACATTTGAACAATGTACAATTTTACAATGAAATGAATAAATCATTTCTATGTAAAACTAGCATGAACGTATTTAGAAGTATTCAATTGATGGGCCAAAAATAAATTATATTATATTATACCTGACAAATTGTAAGGCATTTTTCTGGTCTGTGCCCTGAGGTATGATTGCCTTGGAAAGAGACACCAAAATTTTCTCCTCTCCATAGACTGGTTTAGAAGAGCTGCCTTCGTCTTTGTAGGGCACGACACACTCTGATATTTGCCGTTTTACATCATAATACAGTCTTTGAGGGTAGCAAAAAAGTTTGAGTCCAAAATGATCACGAACACCGGTCTCACACAAGCACGTAAAAAATCGGGCATGCTGAGGCCTAGACCTACTGCAAAGTTTCCTTAAAAACTCTGTGAGGCCTGAAGCAGATTGTAAAAGTGATCTGATCAACTTGATTGGACGGAATCTGCCAAAAAAGAAAAGTAAAACCAAATACAGCTCAAGCAACCCAACGGAAATGATTATTAGCCATGGCACACTAATCTTGAGTCTACGTACTCGAGTCATCATTTTATTTACTGAATCTATCTTGAACTAAAAGAAATACATGCATGTATGACTGTACACTAAAATACTGTTAAATTTCCTCTACGTCTTGCGTATTTTTTTTAAATAAAGCCGACAATAAATACTTACCCAGAGAAATGCCTAACTTTGAATTGCGCTTTCCCATTTAGAAGACGCGGCGGTTCATCCAATTGATCTGTAATGTCTTTCCAGTCATGTGGTTCAACTAGAGACTCACAGTGTAATATCCTCAGTTCACCAGGACATAACTCTGCTGGCTCTTGTTTTCCTCTACGGAGGGTAAGAGGAATCCTTATTGTTACAGGCGCGATGAGAGTAACATTTTGAGAGCTTGAAATGTAAAGAACTGGACCGACAAGTCCTCCCTCTCCTTTTAGCTCACTGCTTGGGAATTCTTGTACCTGGATTTAAAAGCAAAACAAGTTATGTTGGACATATTCAACTACTCCCAGCATAAAGTTCATTTGCTTTACATTATGAAAAGTGAATTTCAGGATGAAATTTCAAAACTACCTAAAACTATAGTACACAATGTAAATGTCCTCTCAAAGTTTTATATAGCAATATAAGCATTGTTATGAAAAAATGTATATATTGGACTTACCATAAAAAGTCTGATTGGTCAGGAGCACACAATGAATATACAATTAAGTGTGAAGTTATCATTATAATAACCCGATATCTGCAGCAGATATTGCAGGTATCATGTCGATTTCAACCTCTGCCTAGTTTCCAAGCCCTGACTTTCTGTGAAGTATTCTTAAACTTTTGTAAATTTAGAGAGAAGTGTCTTCCTTTGCAGTTTGTTTAAAAGATGTATGATAAAACAATAATTTAATTTAGTTTTTGCATGATATCATAACTCATCCAACCCTATATCTGTGTTATCTTTGGCTCCCACGGATAACTCAGACCTTGGTTTTGCTAATTCATCATGATATCATTCTTAACTTCATCCACAAACTGCATTAATTGCAAACTAATACAAAGCGCAAAACCAATTTACCTGACAGGAATGATTTCAATTTGACATTTATGTCTAAGCAAAACAAAAACAAATGTTCTGTTTGTTGCTTAGAATGAGTTCTCCAAAACCTAGTTTTTAAAAAGGGAATTGCCAGGATCCATGACTACATTTGGGGACAGTAATACCACAAATAATTTGAAGTTACCAAAACTAGTGATTAGAACATTACTACATGTATCTTCACAAACATGAAAGCACATGCACAACTGTCCTGTATTTACCTTAAAGTTGTTAATTTATATCTCTCTTTCCATCAATATTGCCACCAAGTTCATGGAATGTATGGCAAGTAACTGAGGGTATAGGCTATACTCTTGTAACACCTTTGTGTTATATATCTCCTTGCTTTAGACAATCCCCTCACGCCAATCTTACAACTTTCAAAACTGGAAAATGAAAAACTTGCAGAACTCATGCATGTATAGAATTTTAAAGTTCCATGTACCTTGATTGTGACACAGAAATCTTGATTGACAGGCACACAACTCTGAGGAATTTGGACACTGACATCAGGAAATTCAGGCACAATACAGGTCAATTCCGGACCTACTGCAGTACTTCTTGAAAAGGTGAAAGACTTAGGACGCCAGATTGCAGCAAATGAAGAAACTGCTGATTTTGTACAAACAGCTTGTGCAAACGGGAAAAGCCACTGGGGAACTGTTGAAGTTCCTGCGTGAAAATAAAAATAATGGTTGAAATTGCTTCCTTCAGCCGTGTTTTGAAGTCTTCAAGTCTTTAATTCTTTTGCTTCAAAGAATTAATTCTGCAACAACATGGTGATTAAGATAAATTTATATTAAAATGATTAAAATGCATTGTAGACTTCTTGTAATATCTATGCCATAATTACGCGTACTTCTTGGATGCAACTACAGGTAAAATAAAAAAAATAAAAACTCTGTTGGATTTTTAATGCTCATGAAGTGGCAAGAAGTGTATTTGGACATTATGAGTGTAGCTCGGAGGTCATGCATTGCAGAGATCAACATCAGTATCTGAATCCGTGCACACCTACTCCTCCCCTAAGCCAATAATAGTCAACTGCTAAGTTTAGGTTACAAGCTCGGGTTAATTTTGGGTTAGGAGAGGGGAGGTGCACAATTGCTCAGATACTGACATTGGTACCAGTGAAAAAGGGAGCCTGAGAATATAATTCAATAAGTTATTCACACTTGCATTTCATAACAACATAATGGTACCTGATCCATGCCAAGTATTCTCTGTCTTCAATTCCTTCCATTCATTGTTCTCTTGGTCAATCAGTTGCTTGATAACCACCTCATACCCCTCCAAATTTGGGGCACTGTGCAACAAAGCTACTGTAAATCTTGTTCCTTCAACACTTTCCTTGTACTCCAGATCTGGTGGGCCATCATGAGATAGTTCAATAACACTGCTAACCAATATCTCATCATTAGCAATGGGTGGGGAGAGGATTCTGGGGTTCCACAGTAAGCATCTACATGTAAATGGCAAGGGATGTTGGATAGCCTCACTGCAAAGTTGGATAGAGGCACCCGCTTCCCTTATGTGCCATGTGTCTTCCTTACCTCCGATTTTTCCTCTGAAATACAAAGGAAAATTAATCACCCAGCATTTTCAGAGCATTTTTGTGCAAGTGGAGTAAGCAATGACAAGGGTATTAAAATTGCAAGTAAGAAACTTGCTCAGATAATTACACTTAATCTCAAAACTAAATCTAATAACTGTTCTAGACCTTTTTGGTTAATTTTTTTTCAGTCAGTTATTAAAGTTATTACTTTTTGCAACCCGCGAAACAGGCCATGTGAGCATAACACGTCACGCAATACATCACGCTGGGTTTGTCCAGTTGATTTTGATGATTGCAAGGCAATGTTGAGTTTGTCGCTCAAAACAGTTGTGCTTTGTGGTCCATAACAGCGTAAAATCATTAATTATGGAAACAAATTTGCAGAAAGGAGGGCTAGTTAAATGCGTAACAATAAGAATTCTTTCAGAGTGTGCGCGTGTTGTTTTGTAAATAACACTGTAACGTATTTTAACTTGCTTGTGTGTCCTTTTAATAGGCTTTAGGTAAGAAGAGAGGTTCATCGGTATATTTCATAACATATGATCTCGTGGTAATTCTGAAAAACACAAACAGTTCCATCGTATTGACGTCATCTAATCCATTCATGATAAATATGCAGTGGAAAAGCATCGATCTCTCTCCAGAATGGATCTTTTTTGGACCTGGAAACAACCTTCGGCCATAAATTTCCTTACAACAACTTGCAATGTTTGCCCCGTGGCGATTCCAGAAATCATTGCGCAAACGCAAGCGACTCATTCATTTCCACTTACTCGTGTATCTTTATCCTATCTGGATCTTGTTCCTGCTCACTTTTTAACTCTTCGTCATCTTCTTCTTGAATTGCTAGTTGTTGCACTTGCTGACTAGCCTCTGGAATCTCTTCGCTACCATCGGAACTATCGTGATCATCATCATCATCATCGGAAGGAATGTCAACTTCGTTGTCACTGTCATCGTTCTCATTGAACAGCTGTTCAACTTCTAAAATAACAAACTTTTTTTACTTGAAAAGGATTCACCAGTGAAAAGCAAATCCTGCATTTTTCAAAACAATTACAATAAAGCATCGTTCGCCTTCGCCCCGTGGAAAGACGAACCTTACCAAACATCAACCATGCTCATAAATAACGAAAGACACCCGCGTTCTCTCGGACATATTAGTAAAAAGAAAGCCTGCAACTATGCTTATATAAAAAATCATTTTTAACCACGTTTTTTATAAGTGTAATTGCGGGCGTTTTTAACTATTGTCTTCAAGAGAACGCCTTTGTCTTTCGTTATTTAATATATGCGCGACTTATGGTCAAAGTATTCCCTCATCAAATACCTTTTGCTCCATGAGAAAGGAATCCTTTCACGGTTCCCATCAAAGTTCCGCTCTGTTTGGCTCCCTGAGTGAGCATTTAAACAGAAAAAAGTTCAGAGAATCGCCATTAATCCGAATCTAAGTAACGTAAATGGGCTAATAAGAAGCAAAATGTGTTGAGCCACCAAGGATAATGTAGCATGCTTGGACAATGTAAGGATAACACTTTTGGTAAGTCTAAGATGCATTTGTTCCACAAGGAGACTAGCTGGGTAGATTTCGCGAGATTGCTCGGTTCAACCAATTAGAGAGTGAAAAACTAATGAAAGTTAGCGATTGTACTATTATGTATACTAATTTAAAACCCTTAAGAACTTCGTAATAGACCTCGCTCACATTAGAGTCTCTGTGCCTCAGTGGTAGAGCACCGGGGCGCGGAATCCGAAGGTTTGAGGTTCGATTCCTCATGAGGAATTTTTTCTTTGTTCCACGCTCGTGACAAGACGGAAAACATCTTTCTCTTAACTAGACCCCATTCAAGTTGATGTCAGCCATTAATAGGTTAAAGAGCTTTGTCATACCTTTAACAAACTCTCATACTTCTGTCTCTTCCTCTCTTTCCTCTGTGATGTAGCCATTTCTACAAGGTTGGTGAGAATGTCGATTCTGTCGTGCTCTGACATTCCTTCCTTCTTTCTTTTCCATTTCTCTTCATAAAATCGAAAGGCTTCGTTACTGTACTTTTCGCCCTTACTTTTCTCGGAAAGCTGTGCACAGAGCTCACAGAGAGTTTGCAGAATTTCCTCTCTCTTGGTGTCTGGTAACTTTCTCGTGTCCGGTGAATTCCAAGCGCCTTCATAAAACCATAGAGCTTCTTTTTGGTATCTCTCCTGTGTTTGACGGTCGCCAAATTCACCAAGCCCTTTTTTTACTGAATCAATAATTCTCTTGTTGGCGAGTGAAAATTCAAACCCTTCGAAGGCTCTTTCTTCGTCCCAGTGACGAAGAAAAAAGTCGAATGCTTCTTGTCGAAACTGATCTTTCCTCTCTCCTTTGCGAAGAATCGCTTCGTACCTCTCAACGATGCTGACCATGACCTCGCTGTGGTTTCCTTGGCCTAGAGACTTCTCAATCTCCCATGCTTCCTCATAAAACTTTTTCGCTTCGTCAGAGTCCTCCAAGTCTCGACAAATCTCCGCAATTTGGAAAGCACTTCGAGCAGTGTCAGGGTGCCTTCCCAAAATGACCTTCCGGATCTCGTAAGCGTTCTTTGCAGGTTGGTAAGCGTCTTTAAAGTTTTGCAACCAACAGTACGCGTTAGCAATGTTTCGATTGAAAAGAGCAGTGTTCAGCATGCCCGGGATTTTTAGCTCCTTAGCGAGCTCTATGGCCTCTTTGTAGAATTCGATTGCCTTTTCAAATTGTTTCTTTCCTTCATAAACCGTCCCGATCTGTCCTTTGAAGAGGGGCATGTCAAAATGTTTCATTGAGCCAGAAAGCTGTTGTCTCATATCGTATGCTCTCATGTAGTACTTTATGGCCTCGTCATGTTCTCCTAGCTTGTTGTGGCAGTTTCCAATGGCGTTTAAGCACCTTGAAGTGCTTGTGTGGCTGTGAAGTACACTTTCCATTATCTTCAGCGCCTTGTGCAAAATCCTCAGTGATTTGGCCATATTCCCAGCTCTGTAATAAACTTCACCCTTAGAGAACAGGTAGGAACTCTTGGTCAACCTAAAGGATTCTTTGCTCTTAATTTCCTTCTGCACTTTGCTAAGTAACTCTTTCGCTCTCCTCGCGACTGTCAATGCTCTCTGCCATCCCTCAAGTTTAAGAACCATCAATGTTTCGTGGCATTTTAGTTCTGCTCGAAGCAAGGAACCTAAAAAGACAAGGAAAACAAGTTTTCTCTCCCTCTTAGTTTTATGCACATTCTTAACCAGAGAGCGTTTTTATCTCTTCTTAGAAGGTCAATGAGAGTTAACTTCAGGAATGTTTAGAGAAAGTTTGGGTAGGGACGCATCTGCATCTTCAAACCCTGAACCAATTCAGGAAGTTACCCTCTACGAGATTAAAAAAAAAAGATGCGTATATTGCGACAAACGACCTTGTTGGGCCTGGTCAACAAAACTGAGAAAAAGTTACCGACTCTTAGTGCAAATACCCTGTATAACTTCATCGCGAAAGATCTTTGGGCGTTTGAACAGATTCGAACAAAATAATAAGGCGGTAAGCTCCTTACCGGAAGGGTCAGATTACACTCAATAGCTTTGATTGTGTGATCTGATCGCCTGGGTGAGTGAAGTCCTGAGAAGGACTGTTGTCGGAAGTGGTGACTGAAGTTTCGACAACCTGAGCTAAAGTAACCACCAGAGTCAAGTAAACTGTCATTGTCAGTCGAATTTAGTTAATTTTGTTTTGTTAGTTTTTCCATCGAGTCGATGGCTAAGTTATACTACCGAAGTATCCAGAAAAACTCCCTACGTAAACTAAGACTTTTTTCTAGTAAGTAATAAAACTCTACCTTCCTTTCCATCTTCCTTGACCTTTTCGGCCCAGCAATTAAAAATTTTCTTCCTTGCTTTTACGTCAAGCATGGCCTCGAAGAGATAAAAGATCATAACACTTCCACGATGCTCTTTTGGGATAAGAAGATGGTCTGACTTGAAAGAAATATCCAAAGTAAGTTCAAAGTTTGGTTTGTCAAGATCAAAATTATCGAAGGCATTCATGTAGTCTTTGTCCAAAAGCTTGGAAATGTCTACCATTTTGGACATGAAATATTTAAAAAACCTGGCTTTTGCCTTCTCGTAAACTTTGACGAACTTCTTTTGGTTACTACCGATACTTCTCAGAAATGTTCGCACCAAAGGGTGGATGTCATAGGTGAGTTCTTTCACGTCAGGGTCTACCGTTAGCACTTCACTATTCCTGAGACCTTCTAGTTGTATAACAGCTTCTGACGAGTCCACTTCAAGGACTTCGGCTGCTGCTTCGACAGAGAAAGAGCGACAGAACAGTGACATCGAAATGGCAGAATCTTTTAACTGTTTGCTTGGCAAGAAGAAAAACATTTTTCTCAAACAGCTTTCTTGCTCTTTATCAATGCCTTCCTTTTCAGAGTCGAATACGTCTCTCTCTCCACTCTCCTCTGCTGGTGGTATTCCCGATTCTTGTGGCTTGGCTGTTAGTGGCTGCTCAATCGTTTCCAGAATCCTGGTGTCATCTGCTATTTGTTGCCTCAATATTGCTGCCATTCCTTTTATGATAAGGGGATTCCCTTGGCATATCTGCAGTAGTTTCTCTATCTGATCCTCTCGAACGCTGCCAATTCTCTGACTTTGGAATAGAGCACTTGATGAAGCTTTCTCTAAAGCCATAACTTCGTAATTGTCAACGTTGGCCAACTTTGCGTGACGAAGTGTTGATCTTGATGTCAACAAAATCTTCAATTTCGATTTCCCCGGATAATCCTTTGGACCTAGAAGTCCATGCAGAAACGTCACAAAATTGGCATTAAGGGAGGTGGAAGCTTCATCATCTCCTCCTGCAAATTTATCGACGTTATCAAGGAGCAGCAAAATGTCACTGTGTTGCTCTGCCTGCCTTAACTGTTGCATTAATTCAACTACTGGATTTGCTTCGAAGCTTATGATCGTTTTGTCTGGTGCTAAAGCGTTTAAAACGTGAAAATGAACGTCTTCCATCTCTGTGATGTCTCTAAAATCAGCCTTGAATTTCCTCCCTGGCCACTTCGAAATGGTTTCCATGGCCAATTTCGTCTTGCCTACTCCACTAATTCCATGCAAATTGACAACACACGAACTCCTCGTTGTCAACATTGCCATAACTTCCTTTAGGTCACGTTCCCTGCCGGTCAAACCTGATTCTTCCTTTCCAGGACTGACCTCTTGTTGGCGGTTTTCCTTAAATTGTTGAATTTTTTCCTTTAGAGACTTTTTCTTGGACGTTTTCGGGCTTAGAAACCCCTCCAACAAAGTCAGATTGTCCTCCGATACAAGACCCTGCTGAGCAAATAATTGGAGGCATGAGTACAAATCTTGTTCTCCTTGATCCTCAAACTTGCCCCTAAAATTAGTTTTTATGGACGATACAGCATGCCTTAGTTCTTCGGGGCTGAGTTCATCGGACACTCCTCGAAGAAGCTTTTGAAAACGAGGAGAAATTTCTCCAGAAGCGGAGAATGTCTCGACGGACGCCATCTTTGTTTAGCGTCGGTGGAGGCAATGTCGCACGACACGTGGCCGGCGTAATGTCTTCAAATTTATGCAGGAGAATGATATGATTTGTGACAAAAGCAATTTTATTTACGTCACCCAGGAATTTACCTTTAGTGACTGATCTCAGTTGTTATCATACAAAGCAGTTCAGTTGAGAAGCCGTTGTTTTAAACTTTTCTGAACGATTGAGTAGGAAAGTAGCTATGTTTATCACTAAGTAAAAGAGCACCTTTAATTAAAATAATTGATTTGATTTGCAGTACTTAAAGCATGAAACCACTTATAATTAAACGCCCTTTGATAAGCTATTAATACGTCTTTCGCATCCTCCGTTCCATTAACACGAATTTTAATCTTAGCAAAGCTGCTCTTCGGCTGTATTTCTGAAAGCGATTTCACCAGCAGTCACAACTTGACGACTGGTCTGTCGTTCAGCAAAGCGAATGCCGAGAGAGTCGGGGTTAGGAACCAATCTTTCGCGGCTCGTTCCACTCTGTAAGCGGGAGACCTGTCCTGAGGCTATTAGTTGTTCAGTTGAGATCTTATGTAAAGTTTCTGTGAATGATAAAGCAAAAATTCAGCAAAATGAGATCTTATACTGGGCACTAAAATAACAGAAATGGCGTTTTACTAGGAACCGTTAATTTAACGGGAAGTTTACAAGGTATTTTGTATTACGTGCCTCTGATTTTGTTTATCGTTTCGAAGGCGAGCTACTTACATGCACCCCTTGCAGGATTGGGTTACGGCAAGGACTGTCAAAACAAATCGTATTTTTTTGCAGTTCGTTTCCTCGGGATTTTTGTCTTTGTTTGTGTATTTATTTACTTGTTTGTTTGTCTTAGCGCATTAAATTTTTTTAATATTTGTTGAGACCAAATTTATCTTATACATTTTGTCAATTGCTTTACGTTTTCTTTTTCATTTACTGCCGCTTTTTAGATCGGTGGCGTATCCAGTGCAGTTCATTCTGTTCTACAGAACAAAAAACGATAGAGAAAACTAAAAACTGCACGTCCAAGAAGCGAAACAGTCGGTCGCGGATGAGAAATCAAGAGAGAAAAAGAAAAAGGAACCAGAACATGTATGCACAGTTACCTTGTGAATTCGAAGAAATTTATTTTTTCTCGACGGAAATGAATTGGCCCGCCTCCGGTTTGATAGTTGTTAATGAAACTTTGCGTGCAAAAATAAAATTTAAGCTTTAAATCTAGACGCTTAAAAAAAAAAAAAGGCATGCGTAACTCATATAAAAGAAAAATTTTTCTTAAGTCGAAGAAACTTCTCTCTCAAAGCATTTTCTTTAGCTCACTTTTGCGTTAAAATTGATCAGTAGAGTGTGAACTATCGTTAATGAACTTGCCCGCCTCTGTTAACTAATTGGCATTGTAACAATGAAACGTGAGTGCCAAAATCAAATAAAAGCTTTACATTTACATGTCTGAAAAAAGTGTGCTTAACTCAGATTAAAGAAATTTTTTTCCGAAGTCGAAACTTTTTCTCTCAAAGTATTTATTTAGTTCACGTTTTCGTTACATCGGATGAATAGAGTGTGAACTGTCGTTAATAATCTGTTCCGTTGCTAAATAATTTGTATAAAACGATTTTTTCTTACTCTCTCGCTTTCGCTCGGAATTCGCCTTTATCTATTTTATAGGCCACCGTTGTTTCTCTTTACGCGCCTCCTAACCTGTTTTGCCAACACAAATGTCAACACCCCTGTCATCCAGAGCACCATCCCAGCACCTTTGCCACGGACACCACTTCCGTCATCACTGTCACCACTATCACCGGTTCCACTTCCATCATCACTATCACCACTAGCGCCAGCTCTGTTGCCACTAAAGCCAACATTGTCACCAGCACACAAGCTTAGTCCGTTCCGCTCCTTGCCACGAAACCTCTTCACGAAGACCCACCCGGATGGCCACTCAGAAATAGTCCCATGGCTTCAGCGTATTTCTGAACAACAAACAGCTTTGAACGAGCGGTTCGACGCGCTACTTAGAGTGCTTAGTGGTACAAACTAATCAGCCACACCCCCTGTTGAAAGCCATGAGGTCGTGGATCAACAAGAACTTCCAGCATGCACTACATCTTTGGATGAGTCAACGAACTCAACGCAGTTAGAAGTGGAAACTCGTGATGATACCCTCCTTTTATACTGTCGTGGTCGACATTGGGAAAAAAAATTGCGGTTCATCTTGTACGTCATTTCTTTTTGCCGCTCGAATTGGATGGACAAAATGTTAGGGGGGTTGGAATTAAACTTCCGCTTGATCCACTTAAAATGGAAAGGATAAGAGAGGTAATCTTTAGATTTTTTCCGTTAACGTTAACGCAACAAGAACGGAGATGATTGCCGTAAAGCTATAGACGGATACGTAATAGAAAGATTGCCGAACAGGCACGCGTAAATTAACATACTGAAATACCTCTGTTTGTTTTCAAAGTTTTTATCGTTAACATTTTATTTTGTTTGATTTTATACTGTAAATTAAGCTTAGTTATGTAAATGAAATATTTGGGTTGATGTCAAATTTTAGAGTCTGTGTTGAAAGATGTTGACATTACTGACAGACGCTTGCAAAATATGATAATGAACGGTAGTATGTCGAAGCGTTTTCGGTTTTTAGACGAATTTTCGTCTTTGACATTGCGATTTACCATGACTTGACCTATTATTATTAAAATATGATGCGCTCCGCAATCAAGCAAAACATCACGAGCGATGCGAAATGAAACTGTCTGGTATGTAAACACTGAAGCGGGCTCCGTTTGCAATGAATAAAACAGAACACAATTCTCATTCTTTAAAAAGCACATTTTCTTTCTAATCCTCACCGAAGATGATCGAGGTAGGTCAAAAGTTTCGAAGAAATCATCACCTGCGATATAAACACTACATTGTTCACATTCCGCAGCGTAAACATCTTAGGGAGCGCTGATTGCAGTGAATAAATTGAGAAGGATATTAGTGAGTATATGTTTCGTTACTCGCTCAATGAAACTCGTGTTTGGATGCCTTGGGTAAGTGACATTTTCCTTCCCAGCCGATTCATCAACAACTCAAATCAAGCAAATCTACTGCTACTGCTCGTTATTCAAAACATTTCGCGAAGAGTAACATGCGTGAGTGTAACATGATTGCTTTTTTTCATTATGTAAATTTTCCATTGTCTACTCGCCGCTTTTTCAAACCTAAAAGTCCTTTTTTTTCACACAACAACGAAATACATGGGAAAATTATAGCACCGAATAACAAAGGCACATGAATCACGCATTTTTTCGACCGTGAGCGCAAAAAAATCGTATATACGCGTCTGACTACCCTGCGTCTGAGCGTATGAAATTTGTCTGCGCAGTTAACGTCTACGCGAGAGGTACGGTAGTAGGTTACAAATGTTAGCTCAGTGAAACTTTCGGAAGCTTGGAGCCTAACTTGCCTGGGATCGAGGCTAGAAAAAAGGCTCTGAATGGAAGTGCTTGCCGAAGCAAACTAGATTTGACTTGGACTGGAATATCAAACTGTAGAAGATTTGCAAACTTCGGCTGAACGGACAGCTGAACCACAGATCGAAGAAGGGCAACTAATCACAGTGATAAAGGGATGTGTTTGAGAGCCACATGTAAAGATAGATCAATCGGATGAGTTTGGAAATATGAGCAAGTAGGAGTGCAGTCCTCCCAAACGACGTCGGATGTATCATGTTATCATCGGAACAGCTCAGGTCAGTACAAAATGCAGACTGCAGACGGAGAATTTAATCTTTTTTTTTTCGTCTGATACGTCAACCTTACTGATTGTCACGCAATCGCTTTTCCGCCATTATCTTTCACGATCATTTGCTCTATTGTGGAATATTCTTTTTGTATTATTTTGAGATTTATTTTCGTAGCGAAATTGAAGTGAGATCCTGGCAGTATTAAAGCTTAAATTCTTGCTGTTCCATAAGATACCGTTTTCGACGGTGGACTTGAAGGTCTCAAGCAAGACCTCGGAATCTTAAACGAACTATCCCACAACGTATTGTTATCAGTGACTTATGATTTAGAGAATTCTTGAAAGATTTTCAATAATGTTTACAAAAATAATTTTTCGGGCCGTAAAAGAGAAGCTGCATCTCATATTTTCCTGAAGTATAGTTGAGTTTAAGGGTGCAGCGTAACTGTGCATGTAACTGACACTCCACGTCAAATAAGTAGACTAAGTGCTTTTCTCACATGCTGATTGGCCAGTTTGCATGTGATTAAAATACTATTTACCACTGTGGCGAGAAGCAAAATAGCCTCCTATTTCTCTGTGATGAAGAGGTAAATAAATTTTGATTAAAGCATAGCAAAGTGACAACTAAGTTTGGTTTGATTGCATTTCAGCAGATACTGTCCAGAGCCATGGAGGAGGTAAGTTAGTTAGTTACTTAATTTTTCCATTCATTGCATATTTCCACCCTTTTAAGGCAAAATATCAAAGTTTCTGAATACTGTAATGAGCAATTTATTGGAAAACTAGGAAACATGTAATAATTTCATGCAGTCTAAAACAGACAAAACATAAATTAGAAAGTATCAAGTAGGCAAATGTCCACTACTCTTCACCTCTGCATCCTAGCCCAGCAGTAGGATAACTCTTTTTTGGGGTATACATGATTGTATAAAAAAAAAAGATTTGATTTTTATGCCCATATGTAACTAACATGTAGATGTATGTTTTATAGTTACGAGCTGCAGTGGATTCATTTTAGAATGTGCTCACACTGTACATGATTGTTAAATATAATTATGTGGCCCTCTATATGATTTAAGGGATAAAGATGATAGGATGCTCACAACAGGCTTCACTTGAAAACAATAGAAACCGGATACAACACAGCTGTTAAGCATGCTTAAGAGCATACTTTAATGAGCTTATAAATGCTTTTGTTTCATGTAACACCCTATAAACAATTAAGAGTGCACCGTTGAACAATGAAGCATGAGCAGGCAAAGCGTGATAACCTTCAAATACAAAAGTTAGCCTGTGAGCAGACACAGCACACTAGAGTGTAACCTAGTGTGTAACCTAGTGAGTAACCTTGTGTGCAGCAAGCATGTTACCTGAACATTAAGTTAGATTGAGCAATCATTACCCAGTCATGTATACTACTAGGTCAATAAACCGAAGCTGGTATTACTGTTTTTTAATTATCAACTTCTGATGAGAAAAAAAAAAGTTGAAACATTTGGCCGTGAACAAGTTTCAAGAATTTAAAGCAGACACTTCTTACTTTGTTCGTGTGGAGAAGTGACTTTGATGTTAGTAGCATGTTGAATAATAAAATTTAACCCACCACTGAAACAAATGATTTGTGATGATTGTGTAAACAAGTCTGAGATATTCAGAACTCGCCGTAACATATAGCCATAAATGGCCAACAGGTTTCAGTGTAATGGTAAACAAAACCAAAAGTGATAACTCATGTTGCTTTTAAGAGCCCTAAGCTATGGAACTCAAGTGGATGATTAAGTCATGTGCTTAGGTACACACTCAGTCACATGCCCTAACTCGAATCAATGCAGTAAATAAATAACTAAAACCATTGTAATCCTCTGAATCATACAGTGTCACATATGTGCATTTACATAATTATGCAAACATGAAAGAAATCTTTCAGGCTGACTTGTCATCAGTTTTGAAACATATTTCCCCTCTGTAGTTGCAGAGTTTCCAAGTTTCCAAGTCTTGTTATTTCACATTCTTTACAGAAAAAAAATAACTTAACATAACGTGATTTACAATGATATAGAAAAAATACAAACAGAAATTAAATTAAATTATTTAATCGTTTACAGTGGCCAAAGTAGCCAATGAGCTTTCAAGTTGGTCACTGTCATGTGTAGATAGGAGTTGGGGTTGGCCGCATGTTAAGTATAATTTAAATTAATAGTTACATTAAAGATGATATTGTTATCATAAGGGAAGAAAGACATACATAAATGCAAGGTAGAATAAAAAGAAAACTGCATATTGTGAAGCATTATCTTATCTAGCTAACAATTCAACTATGGTCAGCTTTGAGTACTCAATATGAATCTTTTATACCGCTTTTTGATTAGCATGTATGGAAAATAATTAAATTAAGGTGGTACAGATTGCCAGATTTTTATTGCAGAGAATTAAAATGTATACATACCATAATTAGTGTGTGCTGATGGCTTAAAGAAGTTTGATGTAGAAAGTTATGCCAAAAATGTAGCAAGCCAGAAACCATGTTTTAATCTGAGACATCTGAAAGAACACATTTTAGAGGAAGTAGTAAATATTGATAACAGCCAAGTACCTTTCGATGCACTATATTACCAAAATATACATGTATCTGTGACATCATGGCATGATTTATAGCTTTTAAATGATAAAATGTAATGTTCTAAACATGGCAGTTAGACACAATGCTTGTACATGTAGAAAAATGAGAGAGATCCCTAATCAGTGACCTTAGCTATTATCAGTTTTAAAAATATTAATTTGTTCCTTTTTTTAAACTGATCATTTAGGAAAGAGTTGTGCCAACAAAATAATTAATCAGCTGCCATGCAATGGGAGATATTCCTCCAGTCAGAGATACGATCATGGCAACTGACTGGAGGTGGTGGTGGAGTTTGTGGGGAAAGGAATCATTGTCCTCACATCAGAGTTGTCCGCACAACTGGAAAAATTCCCTCATGGGGATGTCTCTGTCCTGGTCCCTGAAGGTTCATGTAATGAAAGGGGAAAAATGTATGCCAAGGGAAAAGCAGTGTTCAATCTATTATGGAAATGGCTGATCTTCCAGTTGCTTTTGGACCAAAGATGGCTGACAAACTTTCTGCTTCCCTCTCTCATCAGAAAAAAAGAGTTTTTGAATATACTCCAGGTATACTCAGTAAATTTGTTGATGTCATACATACCCCTTGTGATAGGAAAAGTTTCTTATACTAGTCACAGGACATGACCACCCCGGCATTTTCACTAAGAGAGACTTGAAATTGTTGCTAAAGCAGTCACTAGGGTGAAGGATGGATCCTTTGAGATGATTTTTGTTAGTGCTGCTAAAGGAAAACAAAAGGGATTTGTTGAGAAATTTCATGAATGTGGTGTTCCTAAACATCAGATGATCATTTGAAGCCCTTCAAATAATGGAGAAGAGTTGAAAAGGTGGCTCTGTGAGGCAGATCTTGCCATCGTACCCTCGGGTTAACAAGAATTTGGAATGTTTGGTCTTGCAGGGTTGTAATCTGGCCTCTCTATCTTAGTATATGTACATGGTGCATCAGTACTTGGTGAAGCCTTGACACATGTTATTAGTGGTTTGTCATCCATTGTGGAGTCAGAGGATGTCAGTGAGTGGTCCAAGGCAATTAAGAAGGTCAGGGACATGGCTAGGACAGTACAGCTTAAAGAGGCTGATTTACTGCGGAAACATTGCAGTGAGAAGTACAGTTGGGAGAAACAGTGTGGAGATGGTGTTGAGGAGATGCTGAAGATGGCATCTGGTATGAATTTTTTTTATGTGACTTGCATGTATTGGTTATACATATAGTAGTTGTCAAAGTAAAGCAATGTACATATTCACAGCAATATAAATGTTTAAGTTGAGCTAGTGATATTTCTCATCATCATCATTGTATTTAGTTTCATCTGTTGTAGCCTGATAATGCAGAACAAATAACTCTGAAGAAGAGTAAAATTTTATGCCGTCAGGGTAGCCCATTCATCTCAAATTCCCATTCCTCTGTCTCATTTTGTCTTTTCTGTTCCTTTGCAGCTCAGCAAGACTAGACTCAGTAACATGGAATCTGAGTGAATGCATTGCTTAGGTAGTAAATCATTTCTTTTGATATTATTACAGAATATTGATAGGTTAACCAAGTGATTAAATTGTTAACCACTAATAAGTGATTACACCCATTATTTGGCTCTCCCTCATCATGTTTCTGCCTTAAAATGTTATGATTTTTTTAGGAGAAATTCCTTTTCAGTCACTCCTTGGAGTGACTTCAGTGGAGTGCTGGTAAATTATACTTTCTGAGACTTAAATGTAATTTTCAATTGTCCAATTTGATACAAACAATTTATTATGCTCTCCCTCATCATGTTTCTTCCTTAAAATGTTGTGATTTTTTTTAGGAGAAATTCCTTTTCAGTCACTCCTTGGAGTGACTTCAGTGGAGTGCTGGTAAATTATACTTTTTGAGACTTAAATGTAATTTTCAGTTGTCAAATTTGATACAAACAGTTAATTGGGCTTTCCCTCGTCATGTTTCTGCCTTAAAATGTTGTGATTTTGTTAGGAGAAATTCCTTTTCAGTCGCTCCTTTGAGTGACTTCAGTGGAGTGCTGGTAAATTATACTTTCTGAGACAAAAATGTAATTCCCATTGTCAAATTTGATACAAACAATTAATTCTAGTTTTGCCTTAAATTTTTTATTTCTCTGCAGCCAAACAAGACCAAACACCCTTAACCGGCATGAGAGGATGTGAAATGAACAATAATGTATTCCTTTGTTACTGTAAAGAATATGTACGCAGACCCCTGACATTTTTTACCTGTTTGCATTTGCCCAGTGCCTGGCTTATTTTTTTCACAACAATGGTTATTAAAGTTGTCGATATTTAACTAAGTTATATTATTTCTTTGATTTTTTTACCTTTCTATTCAATAATCAGAGAGCTTTTATCGAACATGACAACCATACATATATGTTGTCTTTTCCCAAAGTGCCGTGTCCTGTTATGACCATATTTCCTACCTGATACTCAGTATAGTTCTTGTTACTTGTCTGCATGACAGTGAAATAGAATTGTGAAGCGATTTGAAGAGTCATCAGAGAGCATACTGCTTGGATTCAAATGGAGAGACTTCACAAACTAGAATCTTTCTAAATATTTTTGAAACAGAAGTAGATTCCCTTGCAGGCCTGCAAAGAGAGGGGTGAAATGGTTGAGTACACACACACACCCCCCCCCCCCTCTCTCTCTCTCTCTCTCTCCTGTGTTATGAACTAACCCCAACCTTAAGCCAACCCTAAGGCTGTAACATAAAACCTTCATATGCATCAAGGCAAGGCATGTCTAAGGGTAACATTGCCCATATCATTTATGTTCATAGGAAATGGAATACTCTTCCCAATTGCAAGTTACTTGCCCAAAGAGTTTCACTAGACAACACATGCTTGGGTTTTCAACCCTTAGAATGTGCTGGAACAGATTTCTAAGCAAATCTTTTGAAATTTTTAATCCTTTTAACTCCCATGAGTGACCAAGACAGAGTTCTCCTTACAATATCAATATGATATGAAGCAGACAAGTGATGAGAATAATAGGGATTATTAGTTGATCCAATACCAAATTCCCCAAGCTAACATCAGAAGAACTATATGGCAGACAGTAGGGAGAATTACTAATGAGATCTTGGGAGTGAAAGTGTAAACACTGAGTGGTGGCCCCTGTGAAATGTATAGACCAGATGCTTACATGGTCAACTTGAGAATGAAGGTGAGAGGATGTCTGTAATTTTGGCATACAATTATGGAATGAGATGAAAGAACAAGCAACTATTCCAACCTTTAATGTATTCTTTAATTAATATTCTCCTCAGAGGTAAGAGTTTAAAAGAAATTATATATTTGACCACAGAAATCACTTACAGTAGCCTGCCTTCATATGATCTCTGTTATGATATTTTTCAAAAACATTGAGTGTATATTAAAAATATTTTGCCCATCTCTAAAAATTTCTTATGGCTGACAAAATGGACTGTATTTATCGAGGATATGACTAATTAGGTAAATGTGGTAAAGATTCAGCCAGCTGGAGGTAACCACTAACAAACTTAGCATAATTGCAAGGGGTAATGCCACGGAAGTTAAATCCATCAACTTATGCATAGGCAAAAAAAAAAAATTGGGTGTCTGACTGGATTGACATAATCAAGCTCAATCTTGAAAACTGATGATTTGCATTTTCATAATTCCTCCTTTAACCACCAAAGAGCACGTAGTAATTTATGATACTGACAATTAACAATATTGAACACTTTTATAGATAGACCTCAGTCAGTCCTATGCTTTCCTATGCTTAAGTACAAAATAGAGACACTCGACCACTCTACAATAGTAATAATATCACCATGAGTGTTCCCACTTCTGGTGATGTATCAAATAAACCAATCACAGTCAATGCACCAGATGCCACCCGTAAAGAAAAAGAGTTACTCAGCCATCAGTAAGTAATGAAAATTTTTCCGTCACCCAACGCACATCAGGGAAGTAGCCCAGCAGTAGGCATTCTGTTGGTAGAAGTGAACAAAATAGATTGCACACCCAAGTTTTTCCAGTATCATGAACAAAGTCATGTGGAATATGAGCCTTTTTAGCCAACTCCTCAATATAAAACAGTATTTTCACCTTGTAACACATTCTTTGTTGTCCTCAAGGTAGACCAAAACAGTGTTAAATCTATGTAATAAAATTTATCTTATGGTCCAAAAATGCTTAGGATAATATTTATAGTTATAGCAAATATACATGTATTCAAAATGTAATGCGTATCCAGTGCTAGAGCGGTTTTCTGACATGCCGATTTCTAGACAGAAATCTTGAAATAAAAACAAATTCAAAAATAACCTTCCTGCCATAATATGACATGTTATCACTTTTCGGATAAAAAAAAAAAAAAAAAAACAGTTTAAATCCTCAGTCTGCATTTTGTACACAGTCTGCAGTCTGCATTTTGTACCTATTCTGCATTTTGTACCCGGTTTGCAGTCTGCATTTTGTACTGACCGGCCATTGGTGTGTTTTTCGAAGGTAACGATATCTCCGTTTCGTTACCAACTGGCTACGTAAAATCTTTGATACACCAAGCAGCGCCAGCGATCGATCGCCTCTCTCCTCTAGAAGAAACCGGTCACTATAATTTTTGTGCCGCCAATTAAAGCTCTCACAGAAGACCAGCTTCACTATCTTAATGTACTTGGGCCAAGAGGATTGTCCGCCTTCAACTTTCGGACTCTTTGCGGGCGGTGCTGCGAAACTATTAAATTAAAGCTAGTTGTTCCTTGCAGCGATTCCTTCGACTGAGAAAAGAGTCGCTCTTTCTTCACGCTTGCAGCGTAACTATCACTCAAAGAAATCTGTGAAAACCTTGAGATTCTGCGGCCAATGATCCTACTTTTTTCGACGACTGCGGCACTGTTTACAAAATTTAATGTAAGCAGAAACCGGCGCGTGGACGTTGCAATTTCGTAAGCGCGATGCTAATCGAACATCGTCCTTTTCTTACTCTACACCAAAAATCGCTCATAATCTTTTCCTATATCCTTAAAGCAAAGTATATATTTGAGCTCGGACGCTGAATTGCAAATTTACCCGAAAAATGGGAATGAATTCACTTCAAAGTTGTTTATATCGATAACCTTCACGCCAACACGTGCCACTTTAGTTTGCATAAATTAGAGTGACGTCACAGAACACGATTAGTGTCAGGTTTGCGTAGACGTTCCGACCTCGCTTCCGTTTCACCTTGATGGGGGAGGGTACGGCTACGCGTGGGCTATTTTGACAGCTTGGTCCTAGGATTGATGGACACAGTAAACTGTCAGAAGGACCTTAAGAAATTTTCTAAAGAAGAATGGAAGAAGGTGGGGTAACCTGCCCTGCGCTTGACTGGGTTAGTGCCACTGAGACCATGGAAAGCTCCGGTCAGTTGAGCCTTATAGCTTCTACATGAAATCTGACATACCCTTTAACATCGTTTTATTGATTAAGTGACGGTTCAGCCGAAAGTTATGATATACTCCTATTTGCCCTAAACTTATTGTGGTTTATTCTATCTTAACTTACAATGATTTTTTGAATCTGTGAACATACAAGTTTTCTAATTGTTTTTCTCTGAACGTAAACAGAGTTTCATGAGACTTAGTGGTGTATGAACGCTGTTCTTCTACGAGGACGTGAATTCAGGCAAAAGATTAGTAATCCTTTTTTTTTTTGTCGATGACACGGAAAAAGAAGGTCGCGGAAGTGGTTTTTCTTGTGAATTTAATGGCGTACATTACTTGTTTATTCCATCTCCTGCTTCTACTATATCCTGATCATATAGACGATATTATGTTTATGATTATGTTTGTTATGTTGCTATGGAAATTGATAGCGATTCGCCATTTTCACTGAAACATACAGTTCCTCCTTAACATTTCCCATGTGAGTAATTGATCCAGCGAATTGGTGAAGAGGATCAAGTTTGATCGCAGACTACAAGCACAGCCCCAAGAAAAATAATTTCTTGGCCTAAGTTTCGCACTCACGACTTTAATTGGGCTTTTAATTTCTTCTGACTTAGTCGTCTATTAAATATTTCTTTCTGTCTTTTAGTGCTATGTACACTCTTAGACCTGCGGAGTTTTTTATCCTCTTTGTTGGGATTTCAAATAATTTCCGTTGTAAAAGGAGGGACTGGAAAATAACACTAAACTTATGAACAAAAATATAAACAGCTGGTGCCCTCATTTCTGACATGAGGGACAAACAATTAAGTATCACTTGTCTGCAACATGATATAACTTGAAGAAGAAACTTAAGAGAGTTCATTAGTAAAGGAAACAAGAGTGAAAATATAATTTATGTGTGAAGATTGTTGGATACATATTCATCTTTGTCCATTAGGTTCGCTAAGGTTGAAAAATGAGCTATTTACGGGGCAAAAAAATATATAAGGTAGTAAGAACCAAACGTTTTCGCCACTAAGTTATTATCAGGGTAAATAAGCACTGTCCACTAAATTGCATATTTTATATCCTTAAGTTATTACCGACGGGAGTCGTTTCGCAACGTAGGAATTAATTTTCTCATTCAAACTAGGCTTCAAAAGTTGCATCGTGAGCCTTTCAAGTATTCGGGGCTGATAAAAAGACTTTTCCCGGTAGATCATGCCCCAGTTGAAAGAATGCGAACGATTCTCTCGAGGGTGGCATGTAGGTTCCAAATCATTCTACATGTTTGTCAATGACGTATCCTCGCTTTTCACGGAAGTAAATGTGGAGGACACCATTGACTACATCACTAAATAAATTTACACGAATAACAAATTACCCAAACTAAACTTCTCTCTAGCTCTCTGCTACTTCCCGAAAAACACTCGTCGCGAAACTCCTTCCGTCGGAAATTACTTAGGTATATAAAATATTATCAATTTGGCGGAATGTGTTTATTTACTTGATGATAACCAAGTGTCGAAAACGTTTGGTTTTTACTCTTTAATATATTTTCTCCTGATAAATGGCTCATATTCATTTCTCATTCTATGTTGTAATTAAGCACACTGAAATTAAACCGAACAATTCTTATCTAAACAGCTTCACTCGACATCAGTTACATTTCCGAGCGGGATCTAAAAGATGCTATTAAAGTTTGATGAGGAAAGAGTCATAGACGCTGAAAATTATTCAATTATAAACACAATAATGTAAATATCTATGACTAAAGAAAATTAAAAAGTCTTTTCACTTAATCCTTTCCTTTATGCTCTCCGTATGAGAAAAAGACGATTTAACCATCAGTCCTCGAGAAGAATAGTCACGGTGAAAAAAAAGGAAAAAAAAAAGGAAAACACTGCAACCTAATGCAGTTTGAAGGAAACTTAAAACCTGTTTAGCGACAGGCCTATGTTGAAGGTCACCTAACAAAACATATCGTATGGCTTATACTGTTTTCATTCTCGCAATTTTCTAGCACCTGCCTATCTAGTTAGGAAGTAGAAATGAAATAAACATTTATTCTTTTTCATCATATTCTTTCTGACAGTGAAGACTAAACATGCATCTCAGCATCATATTTCTTCTTTGCGCCGTTGACTACGGCATAGGCCGTTTTTCAGGGCCAAATTTCAAAGCTGTTAACTTTGCCAAAAAGATAAAGAGACAAAAGCTGAACGGAAGCCTGATAAGAGATATAGAAGTGGATTCGGAAAGTTCCTGTCAGTTTGAGTGTGTGTATGAAGAGCGATGTCAGTCTTACAACTTTGGAACCATAAAGGGCGACTCAAACAAATTCAAGTGTCAACTGAGCGACTCTGATCGATTTGCTGGATTTGCTAACTTTATCGAGGATAAAGATTTCATTTACAGGGGAATAAAGGTAAGCTAAATCTGTTTAGTGCATCAACAATGACTTCTAATGTGGATCAGAATTAAAATCTTGATTAACTTTGAATTATTTAAGCTTTCATTTCTTCTTTTACCTCCTTATCTGCTTAAGAAGATCTGTAAATAATCGTGATAGAAATTTTCCGGCTGTTGACGTTAGGGGAAGGGGGCTCCACTCACGAAAACGGCTAGATTTTTCGCGAAAAATGTTTCGATTTGTTTTATATATAAAGCCTTCATTCTTGCTTTTCTTTCAAGTAAATCTTCCATGTCAACTAGTCGCATTTTGCTATCCAACAAGAAAGGATGTGTATTCTGTTGCGCTTCGTAATAAAATTGTCGCATATTGTAGCAAGACTTGGTTTTCTTAGACGGAGCGTAAGGAGACCCACTCATGGCTATAACCATCGTCAATGATGATAAAAAGATACTGATAAAAGTAATGATTATCACATTGATGATAAAAATGAAAACAACCATTGATTATGATATCATTATCGTCATCATCATCATCATCATTATCATGGTGGTAAATTTCCCTAAGAACAAGGCTTGTGTATGGTCTCGTAGACTTTGTTTATCTCCCAACCTATCAAAGGTTTTCTGTTGCACGTAACAGGGTGCGCAAGCCAAAGGCCATATCTTGAAGAAATTTGTGCAAATCCTGTTCGCAACCAAATGAGTTGCTATCCTTCGAATATCCCTGCGCTATTGAAAGAAAGAAACTCCTTTGACTTACAGATGTTTAGGAAGTTACTCGACACAACTTTTTTCTTTAGAGCGCGTGTGAAGAAGACAGTTTCCGATGTGGTGATCACAGTATATGCGTTCCCAACTATCAAGATGACAGCATTCGATGCCAGTGTAAGCATGGCTTCACAGGAAAACCTTGCGGTAGGTATATTTCGCTTTGTTTAGGTATAGAAAAAGCCTCAATTGTCATATAAAGAAGTGATTTCGAATAGGTTCTTTATTTCCTCGCAAATTAATAGAACCGAAAAGCTGCTCTCAATTATTTCAAGATGGTTTCAATTCCAGTGGCGTATACACCATCAATCCAGATGGCGGCAAACCAATCCAAGTGTTATGTGACATGATCACAGACGGTGGAGGCTGGACCGTTTTTCAGAAACGCTTGGACGGCTCTGTTGACTTCTATCTTAAATGGCAATCCTACAAAAACGGCTTCGGAGATCTGAGCGGAGAGTTCTGGCTTGGAAACGACAATCTTCACCGTTTAACAGCTGCTGATCATGTCATGTTGAGAGTTGACCTGGAAGACTTTGAAGGGAACATCAAATATGCTGAGTACACGGATTTTGGTGTGGCAGACGAAGCTGATAAGTACCGGCTTTTGATTGGAGGATACAAGGGCACCGCTGGTGACTCTATGACGCTACATAAGTAAGTAAGGAATTTAGGTTGACTGAGACAGAATCCATTTCCAGCCGCGGGAAGCATGTTTCGAATAGGGATGTAGCTTTAGAAATTGATTTCGAAGGGAACTAATCATGAACGGCTTATCACATCTAGTTTGAATTTTGTATGTAAAGAGAAACATTTCCAGATAAAACAAAGGAAAACGTATGGCTTTGATGTTTATTTTGGAAGTTTAATGTTTTATTGGTCTCCATCTTCGTTTAAATTTTGAATCGTCACAATCACAATCATAAATGGGCATAACTAAAATTGTTCCGAAAAAATCAAAGGACAAATTTGTCATGTAAAATGTTTGCTTCGTCTGTTGCATCCGCATCAAAAAAATTTGAAAGCCGTCCAAAATTCCGTCAGTGCCTGATGTGTTCATAAGACTGGCCAGCCAAGTTTGCCAAAGGATTAAACCTCCAATTTCTAGGATTCGTACAAGCCGTTTTAAAAATTTCAATCCCCGTGTTTTGGAACAAAAGATAACTATTGCCTTCCTGCTATACTGCTTTCAGTTCAATTACACGCTGATCGTAGCTTTTACGACAAATAATCGACAAGTTTCTCACGGTTTTGTTTATTAAGTCGATTTTGTTCAGTTTTTACCCGGGACAAATGTTGTCGGCGGTGCATTTGAAGATTTGCCCGCCTCGATCAAAATTTTTCAAGTCGCGACAAACAATCTGCACTTGTAAAATGTTGATGTTGACAGGAAACATTTGATTTCATTTCAGCAATATGAGGTTTTCTACGAATGATCAAGACAATGACGGAGGTAACAGCCACTGCTCCCAACTCTTCAAGGGAGCCTGGTGGTACGAAAGCTGTCATCACTCCAATCTGAACGGATTGTATCTCAGTGGCTCCCATGTGTCTAATGCTAATGGGGTCAACTGGTATTCTTTCAGGGGCTATAAATACTCACTAAAACGCACCGAGATGAAAGTAAAAACCAAAGCATAAGACAATGTCTAACCCAAGATAACGCGCAAATCAAATCGAGGCTTCAACATCCCCCCCCCCAGGCAACACTCGGGCATTTGACTGTCGTTCTTTCAAAAGGGTGGGGAACTTGAACCTTTCCTAGGTGGGGTGGGCAATTTGTCTGAACCTGCCAAGTCCTTCCAGCGGAATACACGTGTTTTATGTCTTAGTATGGAGCTGTTAAAAGGTAAAGAGTTCACTTTCGCAAAAAGATGGCTACGAGGGAAAGGTCTACAAGAAAGTTACAGTCAGTGATCTTGCTTCTTACAAAAAATTGACGGCAATTTGAACGAGCCAGTCTTTAAAAGTTCAAATGCCCGGGGAGTTTCGGGGGGGGGGGATGTTGAAGCTTTTGAATTGATTGACGCTTAACCGACAAAACACGATTTGAACTGAAACTCGCGCTAAACCTAAGTCAGCATGTTGATACGTATATATGATGACACTACTAAATTGAATTTTGTTAGTAGCTTCAATGCAATTTTTAGCATTGAATTAGTATTTAGGTGGAGCTTATAGTAAACAATGCCATATTTTTTTTCAAAATGAACACTGTCTGTTGCATCCATGTTTTGTTATTTAACAAAGTTTATGAAGCCTTGGACCTACTTTGAGTGCAATAGAAAGTATCTATTTCACTTGTATAGTCCTCACAGTTACTTACTGCGATTTACTATGGGACACATGCTCCCCATCATCAACGCTAGAGCTCGAGTATATACATGTATGTGCTGCTAAAGTCATACATAGACTGCCTTGGGACACTCAGGATGTTCTATCCTTGACTGTGTGGGATTCATATTTAAATATGTATGAAACTGGGTGATTGCTTTTATTTATATACAGGGTACATAATGATATGGAGGCAGATGATATTCTGTCTTTTTAATTAAATCTAGAGTAGTAGTTCTAATTATTATTTATGCAACTCCCCAAGTTTTAAATTACCACATCTTAACATAGATTTAGGGAGAACCTCTCTAGGATGAAGAGGGCTTTTAGCCTAGAATATAACCGTCAACATGTTATTTCAGAAGGAAGCCTTTACAAACTCGAATAAATACCAAGATTACTTTTATTATTGTCTACTATTTGCAAACATTTTGATTTACACTTAGAACTTTAGATTAATAGTGTATTGTTGTATGTCGTACATGCAAGTCCATATCAGCTCTGTTGCTTTTAACTTTTTAACTTACGGTAAATAAAGTATTAATTGATGTTCATTGATTTATTGATTAACCAATTCATAAACGAAAGTTAGTCTTACTTAGGTCGATAACGTTTTCTGAGTAACCAAGTCACCAATAAGATTCCGTAATAGAACATTTTAAAAATTAGGGGCACACGAGATTTAAAAGGAAAAACTAAAGGCATGTAACGAACTCCGTTCTCTTGAAGAAGCTTTTGTGTGTTCCCTAATCTATCCAAAAACCCTCCTACTTTGTTTTGGTTTGTTTTGTTTTTTAGTTTCTTATTTTTTAGGGACTTTTTGGTGAAGTTTTCTTCCAAGTGGATGCATTCGTTTTCATGGAATAAAAGCAGCTAGCGTCCGCTCCACTGTAAATCTTGCATGGGCTCATCATACTATAGGTTGCCTAAATTTCAGTCTCACTCAAGTTAAAACGCTTCGAAATATAATAGACAGCGCTGTCCCCCGAAATCCTGTTACTCTGTTTTTAACAGAATAACAGAATAAGCACCTCCTAAAAAGGGGAAGAATCTATTTAAAAGCAAATTAGTTTTGGCATATATTCGAATTCGAAGTAGCTCATTTCCGTTTGCGCTAACAACCATACTAGAAACTAATCTCTAAATTACTGCAGTTGAGTAACGCGTATGCAGTTTAAAGCCAATCCCGAATTCAAAGCACTTCCTTTGATATAATACTCATACATTTGCACCGGAAAATAAACATGAGCAATCATTCAACTACTTGTTGGATATCAACAGTCAACTTATCCAACATCTGCCTATTAAAACGGTGTACGACGATATTCTAAGTAAACTTTAACAACTTCAAAAACAAAATACCAATCCAATTGAATTATCATAAGTTCAAATTAGTTCAACAGATCTCGTAATGTTATTCTTTAACAATATGCAAATTTTGGCTTCCCATCCTTGCTTCCGAATCTGCTGAGCTGCAACGTCTGCTCGGATGGAGAAGCTTTCGAAGATACTTATAATTTCTGAATGTAAATTGTAAAATAATATTTCCCTTCCCCTATTAAAGACTGGTCTCCATGAGGTTCTCTTACGGACAAAATATCGAACATAGATACATTAATGTCTTATTCAATTGCGTTATTGTTATGCGTTATAATACAAATCTTAAAATAAAATAAATCAATTTTACCCAGAATACATCGATTTTGGATGTCATACATCGATGTTGTGCAGCGTACATCGCTTTCCTGACTCATTCACGCGAGACCTTATTTAACTAAAAGATGTTCAATAAAACTAAAAGATGAGGGAGCGGAAATAGATGATGAGGGAGCGGCTGAATTTTTTAGTCACCGTTTACGAGAAAACCAAAGAACTCTTGTCACTTTGACTCTAAATGAAGTTGAGGTGATCTCTGATCTAAACGAACTTGTTTTCCTTATGAACCAACTTTCAAGGGACTTTGACAGAATTTTCGAGGACTCGGAACGTTCTACGTTTACTGCACCATCGTCCTTAAACGATCGTCTTTCAACTGTGGCTAGGAACGGTTTAGTTGGCAGACCAAGGCTACAGATCTTACAGCAATGACACAGGTTTTCGTTGGGCTGATATCTGAAGAATTCTTGGATGAGAGTATTGCTTATGGCAAAATTGGTTTTGGCAAGATATAGACATGAAAGGATGATCCCTCCTTATCTTACTTTCAGTTAACAGTTGTGTTATTCTTAGGCCCACAAACCATTTTTATTCATAATTTTTCATAGGACGTAAAAAAAACACACATAGAATCATAATCACTATGAGGTTGAATAAGGGAGGGCGTAAGTTGAGGTTTTAAGGCAAAAAATCTTTGCAATTGGTACAATTATCCATGACTTTACATATGCTTATGGGAACGTTTTGCTCCTTCATTGCTAGAAATCTCTACTGCTCAAATTAATACAAAATCTCTTAATTTCCTAAGCAGTGGCCAAGGAAAATGTGCCAGTGGACCCTTCATATAAAACAATAAAATTTTCAAATCCGTTTAGGTTACTCAGGAAATGTTCCACGTTCAAAGTTTCAGTTTCAAGTTACTCAGCACTGTTAACTGTTTCATTAACAGCATGATAAACTCAACACTAACAAAAAGAGCTTTCAAGAGCTCATTTACAAGAGTATAAACTTCTCTGCAATAGCCATTATGCATGCAATGTAGCCACAACTTTACCTTATTTGTTATTGTTTTGAGTGATAGCAAATCAAGGCTAGATCTCATGTCAAAGTGTTTATACTATGAAGCATTTAGTACATTATGCCACTATAACATCATGTATTTTTTTCCCAGCTATTAAAAGTTTTATACTCCTTTGTATCAGTAAGGCTGATAGATTTGAGATTATACCTGATTATTGTTACTGTTTCCCATTTACATTGTCATTAGTAATTTTATTCTTGGCATACTGACATGTATAGCAGTAACCAGTTTATACTAACTGTTTTAAGAGTTCATTCCAAGTATATGAAGTTAATACTGTAAATCATGAACAGCAGTTTAAATAAAAAGAAGCAATCTGCAATACCACTTGGCGAGCTATGATTCCATCATGATCACCAGTTTTGAAGGCTGCATCTCTAGCTTCTTGCAGTGGCAATTCTTGGTTATGTGTCAGAGTAGTAATTGTGTCAGGTACCGAAACTGCATAGTCACTCTGCATGTCAGGTACAGGCCCTTCTTCATCAATCCCATGATGGTCAAAATTAACAGCCTTGCTGGCAGTCACATCTGTCACAGCCTTATACCCAGAATTTCTGAAATGTAGCATTCCTTGTATCCAGAGCTGATTGGGAGAGAAATTGCATTGTGTGCTTACAGGACGATTATTGCACTGACCGCTAAATTAGTTCATTGCATTGCATCTGCCTATCTGAGTAATAGTGGTAATGATAATAATAATAATGACAACAACAACAATAATGATCATAACAGCAAGAAGAGGCATTTGTTGACCACCCATGAGTAACAGGCATGATAGTCGGGAATTTTGAGCATAATATCTGGGGAAGGTGGGGGCTGGGAAACTGGATTAGGGTGATTAGTGAGGGGGCTAAATAGAATTGGGGGAGGTATCGCAAATCATGAGTTGAGTTGGCATTAATGCTCATGCATCAAAATTACAGCCTGACCACCCTTGTACCACAGATTTAAAACCGCTTGTCGCAAAATTAGAAAAGAACCCTTAAAAGGTACCAAGATCCTGTTTTATGGGCATAGCTTGATATGTTTTTCACCCCTAAGAGGAAACAGTTCTGAAACAACACAGTTAACCGTAAGCACTAAAACATGGAACGATCTAAATCCACCTAAAAACCATCTACAACCACCTACAACCATCTACTACTACCTCAAAAATTTCAACAACCACCTCAAAAAAATCTACAGCCACTCGCAAACCATCTAAAACCATCTAAAACAAGGCATAAATGTCTAAAATAAGACGAGACGACAACATGTCACGTACATGAAATGCGAGAATCGAACGAAACCTCTACCACCCCCTGAAATCTTACTCTTAGTGTTCCTTTGCCCTTCTGCACTTTCCAATAGCCTACCCGAAGACGTAAAAAATCCTTCGATGTTGGGCAGCCAAATCCGTGCACCTTGCATACTGCTTCTCAAACTTCATTGATCATTTGCCTCTATTCCCGCCATTTTGTTATTTACCGGGGCCTCTTGCTTAATGAGTCAGGAAAGTGATGTATAATGCACAACATCGATGTATGACATCCAAATCGATGTATTCCGGATGAAATTGATTTATTTTATTTTAAGACTTGTATTATAACGCATAACAATAACGTAATTGAACAAAACATTAATGTATCCATGTTCGATATTTTGTCCGTAAAAAAGCCTCATAGGTCTCTTTCTATATTAAACAGGGCACTAAAGCAAACCACACCCAAGGCCCACTATGGAAGCCGAAAAGGGACAATCCAAAAATATTTTGCAAATCCATAAAAAAATATTCAGAATCTTTTAGACAAATCGCTTTTGAAAAGGTTGTCAAATCGAGAAAACAATTTCAAATCCTTGTTTAATTCATAGATCCACAAATAACTTTCGCGGAAAATCGAAAATAGTTTACAATCCAAGAATCGTTCCTTAAATCCAGAAAATTTTCGCAAATCGAGAAAAATATTTTGTCACGTGACACTTTCGCCCGGCCGTGAGAATAAAGATCATTGAAAGACAGACCGACACGGACTCCCCATGTGGCTTTTGTGGTCGTGTCACATTATCGCCTTCAAATTATATTTATGCTCTTACAAGCATGTCTTTAAGAAATTTTCCCTTTTTGTAAGAGATGGTCTGAGGTTTTTAAGAAATTGTTTTCAGCAAGGACTGATTGTGTATGTTTGGTCTCTTTAATGTTCCACATCAACGGCAGAATAGCTCATTACTCACAAATTCTTTTCCAATACACTTGGTCCAGTTTAGTCCGTTCGCGTAGTGACTCCAAGTCGACCTGGTGCAACCTAGTGCGATACGATGAGCTGTAATGTGACAAAGTGCTGACTACTGGCGCAAGTGTCACGTCACAAAATATTTTTCTCCATTTTCGTAAATCTTCTGGATTTTGGAAAGACTCCTGGATTGAAGACTATTTTCGATTTTCGTTAAAGTTACTTGTGGATCTTTAAATAAAACCAGGATTTGAAATTGTTCTCTCGATTTGAAAAACTTTCCAAAAGCGATTTGTCTATTAGATATCGATTCTAAACATTTTTTCGGATTTGCAAAAGATTTTTGGATTGTCCCTTCTCTGCTTCCGTAATAACAGGTAATTAAGTGTTAGCAACTGAGTTGAATACGTAAATTGGGCACCGTAATGAGTTAGAAGGATGACGTTTCGAGCGTTAGCCCTTCGTCTGAGCTCTGACGGAAATGAAAACCAGCTTAGCAGAAAGTTAACAAAACATTTTGTTTATACTGTTTTTATTCTCGCAATTTTCTTGCACCTGGTTATCTAGTTAGGAAATAGAACGAAATAACTCATTCCTTTTTATCATACTCTTTCTGATAGTGAAGACTAAACATGTATCTCAGCATAATATGTCTTCTTTGCGCCTTTGCCTATGGCATAAGCCGTATTTGAGGGCCAAATTTCAAGGCAATTAACTTTGCCGAAAAGATAAAGGGACAAAAGCTGAAAAGAAGCCTGATAAGAGATGGAGAAGTAGATTCGGACAATAATCATGATAGGATTTTGCCCGCCGTTGGTGTTAGGGGAAAGAGACTAGACGAACAAAAACAGTTAGGTTTTCGAGAAAAAATAATTCAAATGACTTTGAGGTCATTTTGGCGATGAATACCGGATGAGAGGCTGTTAAAGACGGTATAAATCAGTCTGATAGAGAGTGGCATATCTAGAGCCTTAATTCTCGCTTTTCTTTTGACGTAAATCTTGCATGTGAACTAGTCGCGTTTTGCTGTCCAAAAGGAAAGGATGTGTCTTCTGTTGCGCTTCGTAATAAAATTGTCGCATATTGTAGCAAGACTTGGTTTTCTTGGACAGAGAGTAAGGGGACCCCCTCATGGCTATAGTCATCGTCAATGATGATAAAAAATACTGATAAAAGTAATAATAGTGGCGGTGATGTAATAACAACTACTATTCATCATGATATCGTCATCATCATCATCATCATCATCGTCATCATTGTTATCATGCTGGTAACCTCAAATCCGAGGTCTCTCTTTTCCTTAGAACGAGGCATGTGTACAGGTTTTCTGTTGTACGTAACAGGGTGCACAAGCCGAAGACCATATCGCAAAGTAGTTTGTGCAAATCCTATCCGCAACAACATGAGTGTCCATCCTTAGAATATCATTGCCCTTTTGAAAGAAAGAGACTCCTTCGATTTACAGATGTTTAGGAGGTTACTTGACACAAATTTTCTCTCTAGAGCGCGTGTGAAGAGGACAGTTTCCAATGTGGGGATCATGGTATATGTGTTCTCAACTATCAAGATGACAGCGTTCGATGCCAGTTTAAGCATGGCTTCGCAGGAAAACCTTGCGGTAGGTGTATATCCCTTTACTTAGGCATAGAAAAAGCCTCAATTATCATATAAAGAAGTCATCTTCTATAGGTTTTTTTTTCCACGCAATAGAAGCAAAAAGCTGCTCTCAATTGTTTCAAGATGGTTTCAATTCTAGTGGCGTGTAAACCATCCAGATGGTGGCAAACCAATCCAAGTGTTATGTGACATGACCACAGACGGTGGAGGCTGAACCGTCTTTCAGAAACGCTTGGATGGCTCTGTT
The DNA here is from genome assembly GCF_036669915.1 of Pocillopora verrucosa. Taxonomy (NCBI): domain Eukaryota; kingdom Metazoa; phylum Cnidaria; class Anthozoa; order Scleractinia; family Pocilloporidae; genus Pocillopora; species Pocillopora verrucosa. Next base: position 11,594,180 of record NC_089316.1, on the reverse strand, counting down.
GACTTCTATCTTAGATGGGAATCCTACAGAAACGGCTTCGGAGATCTGAGCGGAGATCAACAGTTTTCCGAGATCATTCAAGAAATGCACGTGAGGAGCGAGGTTCCAATCTCATAAGTCACGTGATTTGATTGCGTCATCCGATAACCTAGACTGCCCTACGGGAGGATCAAGGCTCAAGCTCCAGATCAGACCAACACTCAGAGTCGTGAAATGTGCTGCCTTTTCTATGAACCTGCAAATGGATAAACGTTCAAAGCTTCTCAAAAAAGGACGATAAACCGTAGGCCCCGTCTCCTGCATCTTCTCAGTCCTGGTTGGCAGGGGATGTTAGGGAACACACAAAGTCCTCGCAAGGAGAAGGGAGCGAAGCTACCGTTGTTGTGGTCTGGCCTTGTTATTAGTTTCTACAGGCTAACATTCAAACCAACTTTAAAGCTGACCTGGGCCAATTGTATAAATATCGTAAATAAACGAATCAATAAATAATTCTCGCTTTCTATCTGTCTAAACATGGTAGAAACGAGCTTACATGAAATTTCATTTCAGCAATATGGAGTTTTCTACGAATGATCAAGACAATGATGGATATTACTTCCAATGCTCTCGAAGCTACAAGGGAGCGTGGTGGTACAAAACCTGCCATCAATCCAAACTGAACGGATTGTACCTCAATGGCTCCCATTTGTCTAATGCTGATGGAGTCAACTGGCTTTCTTTCAGAGGCCATCGTTACTCGCTAAAACGCACCAAGATGAAAGTGAAAACCATAGCATGAGACAATGTCTATCCTAGAATAAAGCGCCAATCAAATCAAGGCTTCACATTCCCCCCAGGCAACACACGGGCATTTGACTGTCGTTCTTTCCGGGGGGTGAGGAACTTGAACCTTGTATGGGTGGGGTGAACTATTTGAACCGGACTTATCAAGTTCCTCCAGCGGAATACACGTGTTTTATCTTTTAATATGGAGCTGTTTAAAGGTAAAGAGTTCACTTTCGCGAGCAGATCCCTCACAAGAAAAGGTCTTTAAGAAAGTCACAGTCGCTGATCTTGCCTTTTATAAACAAATTGACCATCAAATCCGGCAGTTGGGTAGGGCATTTGAACACAATTTTTAGCCCCGGTAGACGGGAATTTGAAGGAGGAACTCTTTAAAAGTTTAAATGCCCCGAGAGTTTCCTGACGGGGGAATGATGAAGCTTTTGAGTTGATCGACGCTAAACTGAGGCAAGAAAAAGCTGTAAACTGAAATATTAGTTTGGAATGGCTTCAGTAAAAGTTGCAAAAATACCTCAGATCATGGTACTAGGTCGGTGATTCTAGAAATTCCAGGAAGAAATAGTCTGTGAAAGACTAGTATCAGGTCAAAAGGGTGAAGAGCGAAAATAATGACTCAGCTTCTTAATAGAAAGCACCTCCGAAAAAGGGTAGATCCTACGTTAAAAAAATCAGTTTTAGCATACATATATGAATTCGAACCAGACCATTTCCGTTTGTGCTAAAAACCATACCAGAAACTGATCTCTAAATTACTGCAGTTGAGTAACGCGTATGCACTTTAAAGCCAATCCCGAATTCAAAGCACTTCCTTCGAAATAATACTTATACATTTGCACCGGAAAATAAACATGAGCAATCATTCAGCTAGTTGTTTGATATCTACAATCAACTTATCCGACATCTGCCTATTAAAACGGTGTACGAGGATATTATAAGTAAACTTAAACAACTTTAAAAAGAAAATACCAATCCAATTGAATTATCATAAGTTCCAATTAGTTCAACAGATCCCGTAATCTTATTCTTTGACACTATACAAAGTTTGGCTCCTCATCCTTGCTTCCGAATCTGCTGAGCTGTGACGTCTACTGGGAAGGAGAAGCTTTCGAAGTTATTTTTATTTCTGAATCAAAATTGTAAACTAATACTTCCATTCCCCGATTAAAGACGGTCTCTTTCGATATCAAACAGGAAGGTAAAGCTAACCACACTGAAGGCCAACAGTGGCTTCACAGATTTCTTAACTGAAAATGTGACATCATAAAAGTGCTTTGTACAAAGACTTAAGTTTTTTAACGAAAAAGAGGCAGCTGGTTCTTTACCCAACTTTACTGTAAATGATATAAAAATCATATATGTGAACTGCGTTTGAAGAAATGAATATGGAAGCGATCCCCGCAGTTATGAACACTACTTAAGTAGTAGTGAGAATAAGTCCTGAAAAAAATTCAGGCTCGTATGGGATTTGAACCTATGACCTCTGCGATACCGGGGCAGCGCTTTACCAACTGAGCTAACAAGCCAACTGGTCGGTATCGCAGAGGCCTGGGTTCAAATCCCATACGAGCCTGCATCTCATAAGCTTTAGTGTAAAACTCAGATGCTTTCTTCGGCTGGTTGAGACTGTAAAGACAGTTTCAAATGGCATTGTAGCATCTCGCAAGATCAGTGTGCTTCTTTAATCCCTTAACTACCAGAGGTAATTAACATGTAACTTCTCCTCAAAGTTTGCTCTGTCGTTCTCAAACTTCCTGAATGCCTTGACATACTGTGGCTCTATAAGATTGGCAATTTTCTCCTTCTCGGCCAGAACGTATATATAAAGAGGTCCCTTAGCTTCCATTTAGGATACCTGAAAGGCTTCATGAGCCTTGATACTATCCGCGTACCTTTCTCAAAAGTGGATGAATGTCATATCTCCTCTTTACATACGAAGCTTCCTTTATGACCACAACTAATGACTGCACTGGCCACAAGTCCCTCTAGCAGCGAGAAAGCTTGTGAATTGCTGATAACAAGAAATGTAGCTGCTATCAAAACAAGGAAACTGATGCTGCAAACATCTTTAAACTGTCCAAACATTTCTCTAATTGTAGACGGCCGAACCATATTCACTCTGTCTTCCGTAAAACATAGTTTGATTGCAGATTGCAGACTACAAGCACAGCCCCGAGAAAAATAATTTCTAGGCCTAAATTTTGCACTCAGGACCTTAACTGAGCTTTTTATTTCTTGTGACTCAGTCTTCTATTTCATATTTTTTTCTGTCTTTTAGTCCCATGGACAATTTTAGACCTGAGGAGTTTTTTTTCCACTTTTTTGGGATTCAAATAATTTTTGTTCTAAAAGGAGGAACCGGCAAATAACACAAAACTTATGAAAAAAGTATAAACAGCCGGTGCTCTCATTTCTGACACGAGGGACAAACAATCGAGCATTACTTATCTGCAATATGAATTCACTTGAGAAAGAAACTTATGAAAGTTGATTAGAAAAGGAAACAAGAGTGAAAATCTAATTTATGTGTGAAGATTGGTGGACACACTTTTGCTGTTGTTCAATTCTATCCTTGGTTCAAATTTTATTTTCCTTTGTTTCAAACTCATTGTCATACATTAGAAACAACCAAGACAAACGAAAATAAAATTTGAACCAGGGATAAAATTGAACCACAACATATTCATCTATGTCCATTAAGTTCGCTAAGGTTGAAAAATGTGCTATTCACAAGAAATAAAAAAATCAAGTAGTAAGAACCAAACGGTTATTATCATTAGGTTATTATTAATAAGCACTGTCCACTTAATTGCATATTTTATATCCTTAAATAATTACCGACAGGAGTCGTTTCGGAATTAATTTGCCTATTCAAACTAGGCTGCAAAAGTTGCATCATGAGACCTTCAAGGATTCTGAGTTCATAAAAAGACTTCTCCGTGCAGATCATGCCCCAGTTGAAGGAATGAGAACGATTCTCCCAGGGATGGCATGTAGGTTTCAAGACATTAGACGTGTTTGCCAATGACGTCTTCTCGCCTTTCACTGAAGTAAATGTGAAGGACGCCATTGACTACATCACTAAATGAATTCACACGTACAACTAATTACCCAAATTTAGAAATAAACTTCTCTTCAAACGTGCTCTCTGCCACTTCCCGAACAAAACTCGTCACGAAACTCCTCCCATCGGGAATTAGGTATATAAAATATCATCAATTTGGCGGACGGTGTTTATTTACCCTCATGATAACCTAGTGTCGAAAACGTTTGGTTTTTACTCTTTAATATATTATTTACTGATAAATAACTCATATTCATCTATATTTTTCTCATTCTGTGTCGTAATTAAGTACACTGCATGAGGGCTAAGGGAAAGAAACACTCAAAAGCTCTAAAAAGCTTCAGGAAAATTTTGGGGACACAGAAAGTTATGCCGGAGTACCTGCCGTAATTATTAAATCAATGGACTAATTAAAATAAGCCTTAGGTTTCAAACTTGCTTAAGAGCATTTGACAATTTATGTTGCACGCACCGACTCCGATTTCTGAGACTGAACACGAATCTTTAGATTGTCATCCTTATTTAAACAGCTTCACTCGACATCGGTTATATTTCCGCGCAGGATCTTAAAGATGCTATTAAATTTTGACGAGGAAAGAGTCATATACGCTGAAAATTATTCAAATATAGATACTAGAATGCAAATATGTATAACTAAAGAAAATTAAAACGTCTTTTCACCAAGTCCTTTCCTTTATGCTCTCTGTATGAGAAAAATATGATTCAACCATCAGTCCTCGAGAAGAATAGTCACGGTGAGAAAAAAGTTTTAAAAAAATAGAAAACACTGCAACCTAATGCAGTTTGAAGGAAACCTAATACCTGTTTAGCAACCTGCCTATGTTGACGGTCACCAAAAAAAAAAACCATATTGCCTATACCGTTTTAATTTTTGCAATTTTTTAGCACCTGCTTATCTAGTTTGTCAATAGAAATGAAATAAACATTCATCCTTTTTCATCATATTCTTTCTGACAGTGTAGACTAAACATGCATCTCAGCATAATATCTCTTCTTTGCGCTGTTGCCTACGGCATAAACCGTATTTCAGGTCCAAATCTCAAAGCTGTTAACTTTGCCGGAAAGATAAAAAGACAAAAGCTGAACGGAAGCCTGATAAGAGATATAGAAGTGGATTCGGAAAGTTCCTGTCAGTTTGAGTGTGTGTATGAAGAGCGATGTCAGTCTTACAACTTTGGAACCGTAAAGAGCGACTAAAACAAATTCAAGTGTCAACTAAGCGACTCTGATCGATTTGCTGGATTTGCTAACTTTATCGAGGATAAAGATTTCATTTACAGGGGAATAAAGGTAAGCTAAATCTGTTTAGTGCATCAACAATGACTTCTTTCGTGGATCAGAATTAAAATCTTGATTAACTTTGAACTGTTTAAGCTTTCATTTCTTCTTTTACCTCCTTATCTGCATAAGAAGATCTGTAAATAATCGTGATAGAAATTTTCCGGCTGTTGACGTTAAGGGAAGGGGGCTCCACTCACGAAAACGGCTAGATTTTTCGCGAAAATTTTCGATTTGTTTTATATATAAAGCCTTCATTCTTGCTTTTCTTTCAAGTAAATCTTCCATGTCAACTAGTCGCATTTTGCTATCCAACAAGAAAGGATATGTATTCTGTTGCGCTTCGTAATAAAATTGTCGCAAATTGTAGCAAGACTTGGTATTCTTAGACAGAGCGTAAGGAGACCCACTCATGGCGATAACCATCGTCAATGATGATAAAAAGATACTGATAAAAGTAATGATTATGACATTGATGATAAAAATAAAAACTACCATTGATTATGATATCATTATCGTCATCATCATCATCATCATCATCATTATCATGGTGGTAAATTCATACCGGAGGTCTATATTTCCCTAAGAACGAGGCTTGTGTATGGTCTCGTAGACTTTGTTTATCTCCCAACCTATCAAAGGTTTTCTGTTGCACGTAACAGGGTGCGCAAGCCGAAGGCCATATCTTGAAGAAATTTGTGCAAATCCTGTTTGCAACCAAATGAGTTGCTATCCTTCGAATATCCCTGCGCTATTGAAAGAAAGAAACTCCTTTGACTTACAGATGTTTAGGAAGTTACTCGACACAACTTTTTTCTCTAGAGCGCGTGTGAAGAAGACAGCTTCCGATGTGGTGATCACAGTATATGCGTTCCCAACTATCAAGATGACAGCATTCGATGCCAGTGTAAGCATGGCTTCACAGGAAAACCTTGCGGTAGGTATATTTCGCTTTGTTTAGGTATAGAAAAAGCCTCAATTATCATATAAAGAAGTGATTTCGAATAGGTTCTTTATTTCCTCGCAAATTAATAGAACCGAAAAGCTGCTCTCAATTGTTTCAAGATGGTTTCAATTCTAGTGGCGTATACACCATCAATCCAGATGGCGGCAAACCAATCCAAGTGTTATGTGACATGATCACAGACGGTGGAGGCTGGACCGTTTTTCAGAAACGCTTGGACGGCTCTGTTGACTTCTATCTTAAATGGGAATCCTACAAAAACGGCTTCGGAGATCTGAGCGGAGAGTTCTGGCTTGGAAACGACAATCTTCACCGTTTAACAGCCGCTGATCATGTCATGTTGAGAGTTGACCTGGAAGACTTTGAAGGGAACATCACATATGCTGAGTACACGGATTTTGGTGTGGCAGACGAAGCTGATAAGTACCGGCTTTTGATTGGAGGATACAAGGGCACCGCTGGTGACTCTATGACGCTACATAAGTAAGTAAGGAATTCAAGTTGACTGAGACAGAATCCATTTCCAGCCGCGGGAAGCATGTTTCGAATAGGGATGTGGCTTTGGAAATTGATTTCGAAGGGAACTAATCATGAACGGCTTATCACATCTAGTTTGAATTTTGTATGTAAAGAGAAACATTTCCAGATAAAAGAAAGGAAAACGTATGGCTTTGATGTTTATTTTGGGAGTTTAATGTTTTATTGGTGTCCATCTTCGTTTAGATTTTGAATCGTCACAATCACAATCATAAACGGGCATAACTAAAATTGTTCCGAAAAAATCAAAGGACAAATTTGTCATGTAAAATTTTTGCTTCGTCTGTTGCATCCGCATCAAAAAAATTTGAAAGCCGTCCAAAATTCCGTCAGTGCCTGATGTGTTCATAAGACTGGCCAGCCAGGTTTGCCAAAGGATTAAACCTCCAATTTCCAGGATTTGTACAAGCCGTTTCAAAAATTTCAATCCCCGTGTTTTGGAACAAAAGATAACTATTGCCCTCTTACTATACTGCTTTCAGTTCAATTACACGCTGATCGTAGCTTTAGAGTCATATCTGCTGATCTTGTCTCTTGCAAAAAAATTGGCCATCAAATCTGGCACTTGAGTAGGGTGTTTGAACGAATGCCCGAGGAGTTTATGGGGGGGGGGGGATGTTGAAGCTTTTGAATTGATCGACACTTGACCGACAAGAAAACGATTTGAACTGAAGCCCGTGCTAAACCTAAGTCAGCAAGCTGATACGTATATATGATGACACCATGCACTAATTTGAATTTCGTTAGTAGCTTCAATGCAATTTCTGCTTATGGATTAGTATTTAGGTGAAACTTATAGTAAACGATGCTATAATTTTTTTTATTTATAAAAACCGTCTATTGCATCCATGTTTTGTCGTTCACCAAAGTTAAAAAAGGCCTAGACCTACTTAAAATTTAAAAGAAAGTATCTATTTCACTTGTATAGTCCTCACAGTTACTTACTACAATTTACTATGGGGCACATGCTCCCAATCATTAACGCTAAACCTTGAGTATATGCATGCATGTGCTGCTAAAGTCATACATAGACTGCCTTGGGACACTCAGGATGTTTCATCCTTGACTGTGTGGGATTCATATTTAAATATGTATGAGACTGGCTAATTGCTTTTATTTATATACAAGGTAGATAATGATATGGAGGCAGATGATATTCTGTCTTTTTAATTAAATAATAATAATAATAATGTTTATTTCTTATATTGCGCAGTCTAGCATGCGATAAAGATATGATCGAGTGCGCATTACAACACTAAAATCTTAAAGTAATAAATGGCTAGTCCAAATAATGATAATAATAATAATAATTTACAATTTTCGGAAAACAATAAAAGTAGAATATGAGTTAATAAAAGAACTAATAAAAAGCTAATTTAAAGAGATGTGTCTTTAGTAAAACTTTAAAATTGTTCAATGATTGACATTGTCTAATTTTTAAAGGGAGTCGATTCCATACTTTGGGCGCAGCATTTTCAAACGCCCTATTCCCGAGTGTCTTTTTTGTTCTATAGGTATTGTCCATTAGGAGTATGCCCCGGTATGATCTCAACTGATACCGCGAGCTCTCTTTGATTTTTATCAAGTCTGAAAGATATTGTGGTGCGACGCCGTAGATACATTTGTGAACTAGCATTGCTATCTTGAATTCTATTCTGTGGGTAACCGGAAGCCAGTGCAGGTTGATCAGGGATGGTGTGATAGGATCATACCTAGATATAGTACATACCAGCCGAGCACCCGCGTTCTGCAGGCGTTGCAGCTTACCAAGATGACCAGCGGGCGTACCATATAATAGACCGTTACAATAGTCTAATCGTGACATTATAATAGCCTGTACAATGGACTTCCTATTATCATATGATAAATACTTTCTAATACGCCGGATGTTATGTAGATGGTAATAAATATTCTGACATATGCTGTTAATATGTGTGGTCATATTCATGTTTGCATCAAACCAAGCACCCAGGTTTCTAACAGAGTAAACCGCAGAAACCTTTACCTTACCTACTTGCAAGTCACTTATCATAACCTTATTTAACTGTGCGCGTGTACCTATAATAAGAAACTCGTTTTTAAAGGTGCGTGACGATCAAGAACTCGAGAGAGTGTGGTCGTGTAATCCTCTACAAGTACATCCAAGTCCAGTGGGGTGATGGGATCGCTATTACCTCGATCACATAGCCCTGTAAGTACTACGTCGTTCGATAGGCTCTCAGCGTACAAGGATTTAGTTTTCCTAAACTTTATTATCCTAGTCTGAAATGAAGGCTTACTTATGGCAACATGACAATGTACAGCTGCATGATCGGAGAAATAGCGACAGGCGCGTGGTGGACTCGCCAGAATATCCTCAATCTTTCTTGTTATAACAAGATCCAGGGTGTGACCACGTATGTGCGTTGGCTCTGTCACATGCTGTTCCAAACCGAGAGACTCAAGCAGATCTAAAAACTTAAGTGCATCAGTGTCATTAGGAACATCCACTTGTATGTTGTAATCACCAACGACAATCAAAGGCTCTTTGGATAGAATAGTGGACTCCATCAGGTCAGAAAACTCCATCAGAAAAGTGTTAATGGGAACCCTGCGGTGGTCATCACAATTCTGTGGACGGTAGACGATCACAAGCCGTATCTTGCGGGAAGTCGACGTTTGATCTAGAGTAGTAGTTCTAATTATAATTTATGCAACTCCCCAAGTTTTAAATTACCACATCATAACGTAGATTTAGGGAGAACCTCTCTAAGATTTAGAGGGCTTTTAGCCTAGAATATAATCGTCAACATGTTATTTCAGAAGGAAGCCTTTACAATCTCGAACACATACCAAGATTACATTTATTATTGACCACTATTTACAAGCATTTTGATTTACCTTAGAACTTTTAACTAATAGAGTATTGTTGTATGTCGTACATGCAAGTCCATATCAGCTCTGTTACTTTTAACATTTTAACTTATGGTAAATAAAGTATTAACTGATGTTCATTGATTTATTGATTAACCAATTCATAAAGCGAAAGTTTTAGTACAGCGACAAGATGGGTGGGCAACAAATGAAAATCGGTCGTTAATAGCACATCCACCAACAAATTGGGGTCACAAATTGTAATGTTTCTCTATAGTTGAATTGGGGCGGTCGGCCGTCTCAGCTTTCACACTTCCCTCGCCCACCCCCCTCTTATTGAGCAAGTAAATTGTACTCATGAAAATAGTCTGTGGGGGTGTCGGGGTCTTACTAAGGTCGATGACGTTTTCCGAGTAACCAAGTCACCAATAACATTCCGTAATAGAACATTTTAAAAGATTGGGGGCACACGAGATTTAAAAGGAAAAACTAAAGGAATATAACGAACTCCATTCTCTTGAAGAAGCTTTTGTGTTCCCTTATCTATCCGAAAATCTTCCTACATTGTTTTGCTTTTTTTTTGTTTTTTAGTTTCTTATTTTTTAGCGACTTTTTTTTGTGAAGCTTTCTTCAAAGTGGTTACATTCGTTTTCACGGAATGAAAGCAGCTAAAAAAACCTGTAAGATGCGCTGAGTAAATAGTTGCTGCGGAAACATTATCGCGAAATAGAATGATCATCATACTGTAAAAAATAATATTAGTAATACTGATGTTTTAATTAGTTATAAATAATATAATATAATCATTGACCCTTATCTCACTAAATTTTTGATTGCTTTATAATTTTATGTGGCATATAGTTCCCATCTCACGCAATTAAATTTTTTGTTTTGAAAGCTTTAAACGAAAGTGCATTCCTATCATTTTAAAATTCATTTGTTTGTTGGACGTGGATTTTTTTTTGGCACAAAAATGGGCCCCGCGATATAACTAAGTTCGCTTGAAAATGGTCAACTATCATAATTGTCTCAATCCTTATTCCCTTTTTATCTCCGAAAACTTGTAGGCGTCTTTGTATAAAAAGAATTCTTCAACTGTCGACCAATCGAAGAAAATAACCCATAAGGTTTCTTAAACTTTTACTTATAAGCTTGCATCAGATAAAGGTAAAAGTGAGTTTTTTTATCGATAAATTATTCATTCGATGATTTAGATCGTTTTGATTTTTTCCTTCTGTTTTCGTGGAGATACTTCGTAAATACGCGTCTGCTCCACTGTAAATCTTGCATGGGCTCATCATACTTTAGGTTGCCTAAATTTCAGTCTCATTCAAGTTAAAACGCCTCGAAATGTAATAGACAGCGCTGTCCCCCGAAATTCTGTTACTCTTTTTTTTAATAATAAGCACCTCCAAAAAGGGGAAGAATCAATTTAAAAAGCAAATTAGTTTTGGCAAATACTTGAATTCGAAGTAGGGCATTTCCGTTTGCGCTAATAACCATACAAGAAACTAATCTCTAAGTTACTGCAGTTGAATGACGCGTACGCAGTTTAAAGCTAATCCCGAATTCAAAGCACTTCCTTTGATATAATACTCATACATTTGCACCGGAAAATAAACATGAGCAATCATTCAACTACTTGTTTGATATCAACAGTCAACTTACCCAACATCTGCCTATTAAAACGGTGTACGACGATATTCTAAGTAAACTTTAACAACTTCAAAAACAAAAGACCAATCCAATTGAATTATGATAAGTTCAAATTAGTTCAACAGATCCCGTAATGTTATTCTTTAACACTATGCAAATTTTGGCTCCCCATCCTTACTTCCGAATCTGCTGAGATGCAACGTCTGCTCGGAAGGAGAAGCTTTCGAAGTTACTTATTATTTCTGAATGAAAATTGTAAGCTAATAATATCTCTTCCCCGATTAAAGACTGGTCTCTTTCTATATTAAACAGGACACTAAAGCTAACCACACTCAAAGCCCGCTACGGAAGCCGAAAAGGGACAATCCAAAAATATTTTGCAAATCCGAAAAAATATTCAGAATCGCTATCTAGACAAATCGCTTTTGAAAAGGTTGTCAAATCGAGAAAACAATTTCAAATCCTGGTTTAATTCATAGATCCACAAATAAATTTCACGAGAATCGAAAATAGTCTGCAATCCAAGAGTCTCTCCTAAATCTAGAAAATTTCCGCAAATCGAGAAAACCATTCTGCCACGTGACACTTGCGCCCAGCCGTGAGAATAAAAGTAAAGACAGACTGACACGTATGGACTCCCCATGTAGCTTTAGTGGTCGTATCGCATTATCGCCTTCATATTATATTTATGCTCTTACAAGGATGTCTTTAAGGAATTTTCCCTTTTTGTAAGAGATGATCGGAGGTTTTGTAGAGATTGTTTCCAGCAAGGGCTGATTGTGTCTCAGACTCCAATGTTCCATCAATATTTGTTTCAATTTTTTGACTGCCGGGTGAAACGTTGCGATTAAAGGCAATAAACGTTCGTGACCTTTTGGCTTTTGTGTATGTTTGGTCTTCTTAATGTTCCACATCGACGGTAGAATAGCTCATTGCTCACAAATTCATTTCCACATTTGTGGCAGAACATCGCAATGCACTTAGTGCAGTTTAGTCCGTTTGCGTAGTGACTCCAAGTCGACCTGGGGCAGCCTAGTGCGACACGATGCGCTGTAATGTGACAAAGTGCTCACTACTGGCGCAAGTGTCACATGACAAAATATTTTCGATTTCGTGAAAGTAATTTGTGGATCTTTGAATAAAACAAGGATTTGTAATTGTTCCCTCGATTTGACAAACTTCTCACAAGCGATTTGTTTATTAGATATCGATTCTAAATATTTTTTCAGATTTGCAAAATATTTTGGAAATATAAATTAAATTGGACACCGTAATGAGTTAAAAGGCTAACGTTTCGAGCGTTAGCCCTTCGTCAGAGCTCTGAAAACGAAATGCCGCCTGATAACCATATCACTACTCGGTTTAGTCCCATAACTCGCCCTTTTTAATATATGCATTTATCCACTTTTTTGGCGCTGCAGTTAGTCTACCGCGAGCACAAGAGATCGGAGAGATAATGCAAGTCATATATATTTCGTTTCTTGGCCAGTCGCTAAAATAATTATGACCCCTACAAGCCAAGCATACTCATATCAAACTCTTTCCCCAGTGCGACGAACATTTGTTTTTCTCGGTTCCAGGTGTACGCAACCACTAACCCCACGTAATGCGCATGCTCTCCGTTACGAATTTTCAAAATGGCGGACAAGTCAAAGAGGGAAATTAAAAAGCACAAAGCGATTTTGCAACGAATTCTCAACATACACCCTCGTTAGAAAGGCGAATCCAAGGAAGAAAGATACAAAACTGTATGATATTGAGATCGATATGATATTAAATCGATACCGAGGGCCCGTTTAATTGCCTTCCGCCACGATTATTAGCTTTCTTGACAGCTTTCTGAAGGCAGAATACTTTCTTTCTGAAGACTTCTGATATGCGGCTATTGATTATTACACCTGGTATATCTGATTGCTCAAACACTTTGTTTACGATTGTTGAAAGGACCGACTCATGGTTCTCCGTCTTCGTCTTGACATTGCTTTGAAATAGTATAGACTCGTAAGCTGAAACGAAAAATTAATCAGGGAAGTTTACGAAAAATCCATCAAACAAGCTTTAAAAAGGCATTTATTTAGACTTCATACTTCAACGAACTTCACAAATCTTACTTGTTTATCTTGTAAGTAAACGATGGCAGATTAATTCCCGAAGCGCTTTCTGAGTTTTCCGATCCCTCTCCTACTGCTTTCACGCTTACAAAACAGGAAAAATCAAAAGGAGGAAGATACAGCTGTTTTGAAACGCCATTTGACGAAGGTAAATCTGCTTTTTGTTCGACACTTTACATATCAAAACAAAGGAAATTTGTTCCTCTTTTTGATTCTGTACATTTTTAATTTGCGCCTGCGTAAAAGAGATATCGCCCGAGACCCTTCGCTCGGTCGTGTTTTGATCAAAAACGCCTTGTTAATTTCACGCAACCGCTCGGAGAAAAGGTAAAAATGACGAGGGAAAAACTTTACCTTCAAGTTAGAAAATTAGCGAAATAGAAAGCCACGATATTACAGTTTAATATTTCAGAGGTACATGGAGTGCTTTTTCCGTAGAGAATCCGCACGATGGTAAAACATTCGAAAATTACACTCGATTTGAGTGGGGTGTTGAAGTGGGCGTGGTCACTACATTCATGTTAAGACTATTTGTACCCCATGAGTTTGATATGCCTCCGCCTGTCCGTGCGATAAGCGAATGCTCATATTGACGACATGCCAGTAACCACCAAACTACTTTATTGAATATTACAAAGAACGAGTTGTCACAGGAAGAAAAATTATGTGCACTAACATAATGAACTTCACTTGACAATTTGCGTGCTCACAATAGGCTGAGCTAATCGACATTTTATTGTCCTTTACAATGAACTTCCGGTGACTAAATAGATGTTAACTCTAAGGTAGATTAAGGGGGTAGATCATGGGTAATTCAGCCGAGTCTTGCCGGCTTATCCATTTTTCCAGAAGTTTAGTGACATCACCCGGCAAACTATCGTAGTTTGATAGGCCATGCAGGAAGGGGTAAATGCAATCGACGTTAGGGCATTATGTGGACATTGGTATTTACAATGCGGCATGTCAGACTTCACATACAACGTGAGCAGTAATTACAGCCATGAATTTCAAAACCAATCTACGCGTAGGAAAAAATAATATTTATACCGGATTCCGACATCAAACTTGCGAAATGCTATAATACCTAAATATATTTATCTTAGGTTCTTCACCTGTGATTTTTAAAGGAATATTCCATCCCCAAAGTTCCCAAAATGAAATCCTAGGATATTCATGATGAAATTTAAACTTTGCCACTCTTAAGTCTTTTATGTTTGCTTCGCCATTAATTTCACCGCAACTCTTCCCCTTCGATAGTATTTTAGCGAAAATAATCCAAGCTTAAATGCTCACAGCAAACCCCGCAGAATATTCAAATTTTGTCCGTTGTGTATCTGTTTTTAGTTTCACCTCGCTGTCTGATTGGTTGATCAGGACAATTGATTAAGGCGAGGTGTCTCTGTGGGGATGGGGTAAGTATTGTACATTAATCGACCGTACCACTCGCGGAAGAGGGAAAAAGTGACCTCGAAGCCAAGTTTCTTCCGCAGCCGTGTCCAGTTATCAAACCCTTATCGATCCAGGAGAGTGGAGTATTTTGACGAAAACCGTAAACTAAATTCTGAAAAACAGAAAATCCGCGAACACCGAAACTGAAAAACCGATCCAAAATTAGCTAAAACGGCAAAATCGAAATCCCAATGCACCACCCCTAAAGCAGCAGAGAAACGTTATGATGGCGATGGGACAGATCAAAAATTTCGTTCCTTAATCGTGTGTGAGATCGACAATATCAAGTCAAACTTGAATGGACTATCAAGTAGAGATTACTGGCAAGTATCAGCTTCTTTAAAGAAGGAGTCAAATTTTTGTATGAAGTGTTTGAAAAGGCGAAGTTCAGTGGCAGGAACAGGATAAGCGGTTTTTTGCTCACTGAAGGAATGAGAAACTTGGGGGCTTGATAGCAAGGATGAATCAGCAACGCCTAGAAAGCTCTGTGAAACATAAAGATGCTCGGACAAAAGGGTAAGGAGAGTTCCATGTAGGCATGGCACGGAGCACTGTTGCGTTGCACCATGGTTATTTGGTCAAGAGAATGAGGAGGAACAGAGGCGTACGTACCAGGTAAGTATCATTACAAACTCCACAGGGGAATTCATTGAAGGAAATACGTTTGGTAACGTGAAGTGTTTGACAGCGTTTGAGTGTTTTTCAGGGATTCCAGTCTCCCTTCCGTTGACATAAATTCACGATCAAATATTTGGGACGTAGCCACTGACTTAAAAGACAACATCTTTTTCTTGAAGGAATATGACAATGACGGAGAGTTTGTTTGCTGTTTTGGAGAAGGAATACTGGAAAATCCGTGGGATATCAGTGTTGCTAATGATGGTCGTGTTATGGTGGTGGACACAGAAGATTCCTGTGTTCACATTTCAGTGAATACGGCAACCGTCCGACCAAGTTTGAACTGGAACGTTTACATGGGTATGGTCCGGCTAAGCTTGCATTTCATCGAACAGGTGCACAAGTCATAATCGTGAGTGCTGATGCAGAGAAAGACCTCCTAACTGTGGAAATATACACCAAAGGTGGCAAGTTGATACTCAGCGCGCAAATCCATCAAGAAGATATCTGGATGGTAGGAGGGATTCCACCGACCATCGATGGACGCATTATTGTCGCTATATGCCCTTACCCAGGATCTGATAGTTAAGTTTTAGTTTTGTGGGCCTTCTACCCTTCCAACACCCCCTCCCTTTTAAAAATAACGCAGTTTTTCCTAAGCAGGACTTAAATTATGATTTGAAAGTTGCCTTCGTTTTCCGTGTTTTATGAAATTAACAATGGGAAACATAAGCTTAAAAACCAAATAACAACTGATTAATGAGAGAAGGGAGACGAAGGTCCCCAATAGGTTTTTCTGGATCCGAGATTGGACACTTTTACAGGCCGGGATCCAGGAATTTAAAGTAAGTAGGAAGCGAGATGCGGGATTGCTTTTATAAACGGGAGGAATCGGCGATTTTGAGGAGTGGGATTCGGGAAAAATCACTCAAATGAACCAAGAACCGGGATGTCCGTTGACAAGAATTTATGAAGAAATTTATATTCTCAGTCCATGAAAAGCACGAGGCGAAAAGGCGGTGGTCGGGCTGTTATTGCGCGGGAATGAAAATTATATCAGAAGCGAAGTTGCCAATTTACAAAAACCCTCAATGGCCCATAGGGCAACGGGGCATGTCAGATTGCTGAGTTTTTTTAAATGTTTAATGGCCTTGAAAAACCTCCAGCAAGTCTCAGAATTATGCCTTTATGACACTCTTAACCTGTCGAGTTGCCTGACACTACACTTTTTGCATCCCGAAGGTAAACTTTTCACGATGTTAAATTATCTAAAAAACTTTGAAAATGCAGCCAAACTAAGGCTTAAAGAGGAAAATCCATTGAGCGGCGTACTATTTTACAAATCCAAATTCCTGGTATCCTGTACTTGAACTTACCGTGATGCTATCGGCCATATCAGCAATTTAATCGCTGCTACCTGTACCGGTGGCACCACAGAGCACACAGTAGATGAGGGACTGGGCGTAAACAGTTGTTGCAGTAGTGCGTCAGCGCTTTGTCAGACAGAAAACAACGATGACTAGAGCTGGAACTCCCCCATTGACTCTCAATTAGAAAGAAATTTAGCCAGGCGAACCGGTCAGCCTCAAACGCTCTGACTTCCAGGAGCAGCAAGAAAACAACGGGAAACAAGACGAAGAGGAGGATAGAATATTAGAGTAAGATTTCCCTAGTGATGATGATAACATTCCATCTTTGGAACAAGAGGCTGTTTTTCACCTCGGAAGAGGTTCCCGCTTCGTAAGAATTATTTGCTTCAGTAGCAGCATTGTTTTCAGTTAATTTTTCTTTGTTGTTATTTTTTCTTTGATGCCTACCTGTCTGTACTAATATGTTTGTCTGTGATCTAAGTTTTGACGGAGGGAAGTCGTTACCGTGACCAGCGTACGTTACTCGTGCAAAACTTTGAAAACTTGTAAAATGAACGATACCATTATTTTAGTGAAAAGAGATAAACTGACGCCTTACGGTGACCATAGACTTCAACAGATCAATGCTGGTTGAGAAAGTCATCACCCACATATAGGCAAGGCCGTAAGCTAGCATGAGGCAAGACGTGGAATTGCCTCGTCTTGTTTTTGGCCTTTTTTTAAAGAAACGTTTAATGAAGAAAATAATCCCTAAAAAATTGGATTGGTTAAAAAAGCATTTCTGAGCCTCTAGATTTCAAAATTTCCTGGGGGGCGTGCCCCCAGATTCCCCTAGGGGCTTGCACCTTCGGCGCTCGAAACTTGCCTGTCTTGTTCTGAAGTCCGGCTAGCCCGGAAAGGCCCTCTTTAGGTTAGGTACTGGACTAATACATAGTTGTGTGACCGGGATTGACCGGAATAAACCGTCGGGATTACGGGATTGAGACAAAAATTTAGTCGGGATCGCGAAATTCGAGAACCCTATTGGGAACCCTCGGAGAATAGAGACTAACAGAACAAAATAGTTGGGTAGGCATTCAACAAAATTCTTTAGTATTTTTGCTATTATAATTTGTGTCACCTCTGCTGTCATAACTCTAGAAAAGGGAATGTACATCTTATTTCTCTTCTCTAAGTGTTTTTTCCTACTTTTAGTGTTTCAAATTAAAGAGTTTGTTGCATATGACGTAAACCATTAAGTATTTTTGAGCCTAAACAAGATTGATATAAATGCTGTGAAACTTTTTCGGTTTTTACGTTCTTGTGCTCTAAAAGGGATAATATAGTTTTAGTACTTCCAACTTCTGTATTGCTACATGTTGTACCGTCATGTATGAATGTATGTCTCTTTTTTCTTTTTCAACCATGATAAAATTATTACACTATCTTCTGACTTTCTACTTTCAGCTTCGTTTCACAGAAAACAAATCAAATGTTATAGAAAACTGCGCAGAATTGTCTTTGTGAATGTAGCATGAAAGACCTTCTGCCTTGATTATAAACCAGTGTGAAATTTTCTGTAAAATTATCGTACGTACGAACTACGAACATTTCCAGAAGCATGATTTAAAATGCGTTAAACGCTACCGTAAGACATGTTGCGGACCTCTTGTTTGCTGTTTCTGGGAGTTCAACTAGTTATGTATCTGTTTATGGCTTAGCTTTCTCCAGCTTTTTTAGTTCCTTTTAGGAAAAAATAATTACAAAATCTATGTAAATTTTTCCTAAAAGAAGTGTTAATCAAACTCTTAATCTTAAAACCAAAAGTCAAACGTGAAAACTATTATATCTCCATTACCAAAAAACATCAAAGACATTCTAAATCCATACAAATCTTGCCTAAAACTGGGAGCGTTACATTAATCCAATACAGCAGAACACTTCAGGAACCAATCCACCCTCTATGGAGTAGGAGAGAAATGAATGCAGCCAGAAGGCCTCCAACTACGCCCACCACAATGAGTGCATTCCATCTGGTGTTCGTCGTCACTTCCTCCAATTTTGGACTCAAGGGTTCAGCTAGAGAACAATGAGAACGAATTAATATTATTGAGGTTATTCTAGTCCAGTGGGAGAAAGCAATGGAGGTGGAGTAGCAAGTGCGGTTTTGAGGACTTAAAAGTAATTACGACGGCAAAAGACAACGTGAGCTGATTAATGTATAAGGTGATGGAGAATTTCATGTAACCATGGTTGGAATAGCAATTTTCTTTTTCACTTCAGGTAGAGGGCACTTGAAGTAAGTAATACAGTAAATGTTTTGAACCCGGGGTAACATGAAATAATGTAGTTTGATCGTCCGGGTGAGTGTAGTCCTGAGAAGGACTGTTCACTTCCGCTCAGGTTGTCGAAACGTCAGTCACCACTACCGACAACAGTCCTTCTCAGGACTACACTCACCGGACGATCAAACTACACTGTTACATGAAGTAAGTAAAACAAATCTCAATCACTATTGTTACTCCCTTGTGTCACAAAGAGCAACAGTATGAAAGAATCATACTGAACAATCTGATTCGTTCTGTGTTGCATGTATCCTTCCTGCCGAACAAACAGACAAAAAACAAACTAGATCATACCAAAAACCATGTTTGACATTGTCGCCACAAGGTCTTGACACTGACTCTCCCAGCTGGACTTCTCCTCATAGAATTTTCGTACTTGTCGAATCTCTTTAAGTCTCAATCGCCGTTCCTTCTGTCGAGTGGATTTGATTTTTTTTCCCATTCATTAGCATCTTTAAAGTCTTCTACAATATACAATTCACCAAACTCCACTTTCTTCAATGCCTCAGCAAATCCCGAGTTTCCACTCACAAGAATGGGAATACCGGCAGATAATGCCTCGAGGGCAGTTAAACCAAACCCTTCTGTTCTTGATGGCATGAGAACGAGATCAAACTCCAGCAACGATTTGATTAAAAATTCCCGATCTTTACAAAACTTTCTTACAGCTAACTGACAATGTGGTATACCACAACTGACTAAAATATCAACAAGTTCTTTTTGATTGTGAGTGTTTGCATCAATGATGGTAAGGTGATATGATCTATGACGCAAAATAGCCACGGCCTTTGCCGCAATATCATTGCCCTTTATGGACAAATCCTTTGGATCACAACGGCCAAAAACTAAAATGTAAAACTTCTCCAAATCAGCAACAGTGGTTTTCACACACTTAAATTCAGAAAAGACACTTGGTGTTATTGACTACACAGTTTTTTCTTCTTCGCAAGGTCGGAGGGACTTAGCAATAGCTTCCTGTAATTTGGGTCCCATGGTAACAACAAGGTCGGCCTTTTCACACGAGGAAACTTCCGACACATGCTTCTCTTCACCTCTGGAGAGAGGTTTGTCGCAGATTTTGTGCATGGCAAGTTCTTCAGGATATGTGTGGACCATCTGTACCCATTTACAGAGGTGGCTTCTTCTGATCTCCTCTGCCTGCCACCCAAGCTTCCAATCATGTCCGATAACCACGTCTATGTGGAGTTTCTCCGGGGGAAACGCCAACCAGTCGAGGGGGTCTGTGGAGTTTGACATTTTTCCATCTGCTTCCTCAATATTAATATCACATTTAAATGCTTCTGCTTTGTGTTTTTCCTTACATTCGCATTTAAATGGATGAGCAAACAAAGTGACTTTTACATTGGGATTCGATGAAAACTGTTTGGCGAGCACTCTGTTTATGGTGGACAAACCACCCTTTGCCGAACACCATTCAGTTTCTAGAAGAGTAACATGTAATTTCTTCCTACGCACGTGAAGTGAATCCACGTCCACCGAGGACTGAAGTTTTCCATTAGCCTGAGGCTTTTCCTGCAGTATCACAACAGACAACAGTTACACTTTGACTCTAATTTTGCCATGAAACGCTACTTTTTTAAAAAAGAAAGTTGCCACAATACCAAAGCGGTTACAATTCAATAGCCTTGGTCAAAAATAGAACGAATTAGCCAGTCATAAGACTGAAAGACCAACCAAAGGAAATACAGAGGTGAGAATTTAGGGAAGAAAGGAATGAAAGAATAAATAAAAATATCTAACAAATGAATAAATAAGCAACAAACCTGAGCTCTTTGAATTTCTGAGGAGGAAAGCACGACCCCAGATGGATGGGATGCCTGCAAGAGAGAAAAACACCTTGAGAAGCTCACAGGCAACAGTTTTGAAATGTTTTAAATAAACTTGCTTGTGATGCTATCTTCTTGGCCTACATCTACTATAGCGAGGTTGGCATCAGCAGTTTATTAGGTGTGGAATAAAAGTACATTTAATTTAAAAATCCATACACCGAAAAATGCCACCTACTTGAGATGCTATTACTATGGTCACGTTGCACAAAAGTTCACGACTTTGGTCGGAAAACTTCACTCCTGGAACACTGTCACTTCCTAAGCAAACTTCACCACCTGTGTCAAAAACTTTGTTCTCGCAGAATCTGTTCAAAATGAAATGAATTTAAATAGGACAAACCCAACGTACACTATACCAGCAGAGTCTTCATCAAGAAAAGCACACGCTTTGAAATCTTTTCTTACAATCGAAAATGACACCAAATTTGATGAGAACTGTGGTGAATCTTTGAAAACGAGTATTTGAAGACAATCACGCCCAAACAAAACCAACATGTATACCTTTGTGGCCCCATTAACTGATAAGAAACCTAGAAAAGTCATCGCGAAAACTGGCTAACTGACAATTGAACAATGTAAAATTTTTACAATGAAATGTGTAAATTATTTCTATCTAAAACTAATATGACTGCATCTAGAAGTTTTTAACTAAATCCTACGTACTCGATGGGCTAAAAATAAATTCTATCATATACACGACTTTCATAATGGCAGACATCACGATAGTCCTGAATCGAGTTGCATGAAAACGAGGTCTGAAAGGCCAAACTATCGCGTCGCGTCTCTCTTCGTTTGTTATGGCGAGCACTTCGAATATTTCAAAATCCGACATGTCTTACGGAAAACGATATACCTGGCGCTTCTCTTCCCAGAAGAAAACCTGAGGAGTTAAAAACCTCGGAGATTAAATTTTGGCTGTATATATGTGTGAATATAATAGTAATATAAAGCGGGTTCTGGCTCGTTTGAATTTCACAGAGAGACCCCTGTGAAATTCAAATACATTTCACACAACTTTGAACCTGTGAAGTTTAAAGTCATTTACACTGGTTTTTAAAATAATTTGAAATTTCACAAGTCATGTCTTTGCTGCATCATGCATCACTACGGCTGAATCAAGCGCTCAACTTGTTGACTGTTCGAGTGAAGATTATTCAACCAGCATTATTGTATCGTCTCGCAAAGAAGTCGTCGTGCGCCTTGATTTGCTCTTTTGTAAAAAATTCATTTATAAATAAGACGAAAGAAAACGATCTTCAACTATTTTTGTATAATTCCCCCACACGAATTCTGCCTCTGTTACGGGAGTTGCTGAGAAGTTGATAAGTTTTTTTTCCATTGTACCAGAAAGACGAAGCATTGACACTTGAATCGTTGTAAACTTCTTTCATCCAATGACATTTTAAAATTTCCTATCTCCCAGAAGCTGTCGGAATTGTTTTTGAATCATAACTTCCTCCTCCATCAACATCAGTAAGATAAATCCAAACATCTGCTCTTTTCTGTCTTGTTTCTTTTGCTCCACTAACCTTTAAATAGTCTGTTTCTCTTGGCAGCGAAATCCACCAGATTCCATTTCCAATCAGAGAATATTTTAATTTGTCATTTGCTCGATTCAAGGACCATCTGTTTCTGATTCAAGACAGCAAAAACAGAGAGACCATGCGGTAGAGAAGAGGAAAATTTGAAAGGGAGATCGAAAACTCTGTCTTCAGTGAAAGATAAAAAGTGTCTTCCCTTGCCATTTAATGAAGATATTCTCGGTCTGCGAAGAAATTTTTTGTTTTGTGTTGCATGGTTGATTAATCCTGATTGATCGAAAGCAATGACATTTATTTTGATGATGTATTTCACTGTTTGAGTTGTAGTCTGTGTGATACCAGCATGTTGTTTTTTTTTTATGAATGTCTCAATGAAAAGACTTCTGCCTGCATATTTTGACAAAAAAGGGAAAAATCGATTGTTTCTGTTTTTTCATCAACATACTTCTTGTTTGTTGCGTCTTCATTGTCATTTGGATTGGCAAGTTTGGCTATCTTTATATTGTTCATATCTTTATCAGTTTCCTGAATCGAGTCACCAGGGTTGCTTGGGTGTATTAGGAAACTCTATTTTAATAGTTTTTTTTTCACATCAACGAATTACTTTAGGAGGCAGCTCAGTTCCAGGAGGAACAATCTGAAGCTCCTCTTGAGCGAATTCTCGCTTTGGACCATCTTTTACATCATAGAGAATAGGCTCGCCTTCATTCACCGTTGGTCTCTCGATATTGTAGACCTTCAGAGACTAGATCGGATCTGATGTTCTTCTTTTACCACCTTCCATCTCACCAGCGGCAAAGAGATATCTTCACTATTTAAAGGGGAAAAATCTTCTGGAAGCCTCGTCACCCATTCGGTTGATCTCTCTGAAGATCTGAAGTTCATCTCGTCACTGTATTAAAAAGTGAAGGAATGAAATAAATAGAGGCTATCATATCAGACTTTTGCACCCCTCTCATGGTCAATAACAACATCTTATCAACTTTAAAACTAAATACAAAACTTGATTGATGTTTGGATCAATTCCTGTAATGTACAAATATATTCTAGTTCTAGCTTGTTGTCGTTAAATTCTAACTTTCGCTGTGCAAGAAGCAAATCGTAGACAAATTTAGTTTTACAGTGGCTGAAGTTGCTAAGATAGAGGACAGTTGGTTTAAAGACGTTTACACTATATATGCAGTTACAGCAGAGGTATTTTCAGCCAAAGCAGCTGAAAGAGGAGAATTTAAATATGAAAACGAGTTGAAAAGTGACTTTTCCTTTTAATTTTCTACGCTTATCAGAGGAGTTTGACACGTTAGAGAAAAATCGGTGGAGTAAATAGTCATAAATGGCCAAAACAAGAGAAGGTATAAGATATGCCAATTCGATTCTGGCACATTGCTTCAATGACTACTGATCTCGCGTGTATCTAGATCTTAACTCGAAGTCGTTTACCTTCGTTTCATTCAATCTAAGCCGAAATCAACAAACACGCGCCATAAAATGTCATTTCAACCGATACTGATGTAATACAGGACATCTGAAGAAGAAAATATTCTATATCCTGGACAATCCGATCAAACCATCTGAAACATCAACAAAGGTCCTCAGCTGCTTGAAAATACCGCCGACTAGCATTCACGTCGATCAATTGGCAAGTTGTGAGAATATCGTCCCTCCGTTCCACATCCCGTTAACTCTTCGACAGCCAGTCCTTCAGTGCCTTGGAATTTTAATAAGGTAAAGGGCTAGAAAATAAAGTGACTGGATAAAATAAACTTGGTGTTGAACTTTCGATAGGGCGAAACCTCTATAAACCACAAAGAATCATGGGGGTTAAGCCTGAGGAAGAGAAGTTGTGTATTTGATCTTTGTTGACCTTTCACACTTTTTTACAACAATATGGCAGCTCAGCATCTACAAATTTTATTCTAAGGCCGTTATACGTTTTGTGCTTGTTCACCACACTGAGACAGGGGGAATCGATTAATTCAACTCGAAAAGTGTCTAGCATCTAATTTTTCCTTACAGCGTCAACCTGAGGTATTAAATAAGATGATTCCAGGTGGTAATTTGTTTTAAATGTTCTGGACAACAGAGCTGAACAACGAAATGCTACCTCACAGCTCTGCGGTCGATAACGCAGACTCGAGCGCTCGAGGTTAAAATTCAGCAAAGTTTACAGAAAAATTGGGCTGGCATATAAATCGGAGGTATTTTGTTTTCTTTGAAGGTATTTTCCTATTTCCAGTGTTTTTAAGAGAAAACTTTAAGAGGGTGCACAAAGTTTTTAGAAGTTGTTCTGTAAAAGAAAAGCGGCAAGAAAACAACGCCCTGAAGCTATAGCTTAGAAAATCGAACATACTCACGACTCAAGATCTATTTTCCGCCAAAGCCTAGTGCATACGCAAATGTTATTCAGTACTGTCGTTCTGGACATCTGAGGGAATTCCAACCTCAATGTTCTTTACCCAGCGGTTCTTGATTGCAAAATACGATTAAATACCTATTCTCTAAAGATGATTTTCCCCTATCTTCAAGCGCAAGGAAAATGAATAACGTACTCACTAAGCGCGAATGCTAGATACAGACGGTCTTTGGCCATGGAGTACTCACAAAGACGCACGACCTAATACAGAAACGACTCACTCGTTATAATATAAGACTAGGCAGAGGCATTTCCTACAATTTCATCGCAACAAAACTGTTCTGCAAGAAGTTTGCATTGCACCTTTTTGTTACACAAGGCATCGTACAAAACTTTATAGGTGGCATTTGAGCCTTCCTTTTGTTTCCAAGCCATTAACATTTTAAAAGCCTTATCTGCCAGCTCCCTTTTGGTTAAATCAAAGTTATCTATTGCAGCTTGGTTGAATCCCAGTTGTCTTCCTAATTCTCCCCATTTTTCTCCAAGTTCCAGAGACAGATCTCCTAACTCGTCATCTGATGGTCCATAAGCCTTAACCAAATCTGAGGATAATAATGGAAGGAGAGGGAAAAATTAGAAAAGGGGTGCTTTAGGGATTTGGCGAATAGCGAACAGTTGTAGCAAAAGGCGACTTGTCTTTTTGGTATCATTCAATACCGAATCGTTGGCCTCAAAGACTGTCAGGCTTGGGCGAGGAGACATTTGCAGCAGCAGGGAAACCATTTTCCCAACCTATCAAAATAAATCCCTAAAAATTCTTCCGAAATCATTATCTATCTGTGACCTCTTCATTCGTTTATGGCCCGACAAGCATCTTGAAAATGGAGGTCATTAACAACGTCTCCTAGCCAGTCTCCAGCCGCTAGTGCCGGAATAGGTGATAGTTGTTAACGATATACGGGTGTTCGATTGGTGATCCAGTTTTAATTCGTGATTTTATATTCTCTTCACATCACAACAAGGTGAAAGGATATCTAATAAATATAATGTCACTCCTTCTTCATAAACAAATTTTACCATAGATAAACATATAACAGAAATGTGCAAACTTGATAAAAATACAATAAAAAGGAAAGTCCGTCCCAACATTTTCAATCTCGGTACTACCTACAGCGTTTCCTCGTATCAGAGGCCGCAACAGGGCTGCATGAAGATGATTCTGAATTTGGTTGCTCTACAATTGAATGTCTCACACTTTGGGCGGAAATACCTGCAGAATAATGGGTTTAATGAGATGGTTGGGTTGAGAACTAATGCAAGTTTCACGGTGCATATGGTTCGGAAACGATGGTGTGGTGATCCTGGACTGTGATCGTGCGGGTAAGACCCAGTATTCACAACTTGGAGTAGAAAGTCTTATCGATTTCCCTTCTGAGTAACAATGAGCATCGACAAATTTGACAAAGGGTGCTGTTATAAAGAAACATATTTGATCCAAGATTTCATTTGAAAAGCAATAACAGGTTGCAAAGGATTTCTCACTAGTTACTCCATTACTTTAACGATATAGCCAACGGAATAATGTTTTGGAGAATTACACTTCTTTGTGTCTTTCCCAAGCTTTTATGCGCCTTACTCGTTTGCAGTATCCAATTCCCTATAAGAATGGTCACACGTATCGTGAAGGTCTGCATCGAGTTTACTGATACGTAACATAGACAATAAGCCATCACTATTTAGCGCGAGGCGAGTTGAAAACTCGTTGCTTCGTCACTAAATGCTATATACTGAAATTCCACAGAGTCTGCATTTCTAAGTTTGCACATTTTATAACAGTGATGACTGGCCTAGTGAATTGTATTTATTCGAAAAACAACAAAAACAACAACTTACCACGAAGAAAGTCACTTCCTTCTTCATGATCAACGGTTACAGGAGCCTAAATGGAGGAAAATTCGCAATGTTACGGATGCACATGAAGTGAATAGAAATGAGGAAATAAAGAAAATCACTAAATAATAAGAAAAAGGAAGAATAAATAAGTAAAAAGGCAGAGGCATAGAAAGTGACTTCAAAGCAACTGAAAAATAAAAGTATTACACTTAATAAAAAACTCGCAAGGTCCTATATGTTTATGTGATGCGTCCTGTGGACAGGACATTTCTTTACCTATTCGACATTCCTCAGTCTTTTGTTTCCAGTGATTCGTCCTTTATATGGTTCGTGCCGCCTTAAAATGACTTCATTATCTTACTCGGAAACCTTTAGATAGCGAGTTTTGTAAAACTGTTATCGACTCAGCAGTGCCTATTTAACCTTTCTCTTTCCAGATTACTACTGGTATTTTAAAAATACTTGATCAAAAGACCGGAAGGCCGGATCCTAGTGTGGCCGCTTTATTTTCTAAAGTATTTGCTGGATTTGTTTTGATATAATGAATACAGCAAAGGTTATCCCAGTCATGTTAAATTTCATATTGAGCGTATAAGAAATATTAGAAAGCAATAATGTTTACAGGAAGGGTAAACACATTTATATCAGTGCATCGAGAACTCATGCTGCCAATTTAGTGTCTCTCGAAAATATACCATTCCTAGGAGTAAGAAGCCTAGAGATGGAGAACTTGCTAAAAATTGCCTCTTTTCAACATGGTAAGCGGTGAGACAGCAAGCAATGCAGTTTGGAAGTAAGGTGAGATATTTTTATTGAGAATTTGACTGTAGTTTTACTTCCCAAGAGCGGTCGTTATTATTCCCATACAAACTCATATTCTCGCCATGACTCTAATTTCGCATGATGATTATTTCGCATGTGGAGCTTGGGCGGCCTGTGGTTACAGGGTTGTTAATCCTTTTTAGTTCACTGTCATATACTATAGTAAGGTTGGCATCAGTAATATATTAACTCTGGGCTAAAAGTGCATTTAAGTAGCAAATCCACGAACTGTAAAATGTCACTTACTTGAGATGCCAATACCATGGTCACGTTGCACAAAAGTTCCTCACTTTGGTTGTTAAACTTCACTTTTGGAACACTCACACTTCCTAAACAAACTTCACCACCTGTGTCATAAACTTCGTTCTCGCGGAATCTGTTGAAAATAAAATGAATTTAAATGAGACAAACCCAACGTACACTACACCAGCCGAGTCTCTGTGTAGAAAAGCACACGCTTACAATCGAAAATGACAGCATATTTGACGAGAGCCCCTCTGAATCTTTGAAAACGAGCATTTGAAGACAATCACGCCGAAACAAAACTGAAATGTATACCTTCATGGCCCTATTGATTGATAAGAAACCTAGAAAAGCCATAGCGAAAAATAATTAACTGACAATTGAATAATGGACAACTTTACAATGGAATCAATAAATCATTTCTTACTAGCATGACTGTATCTAGAAGTATTCAATTAAATCCTATGTACTTGATGGGGCAAAAATAAATTCTTTGATTATACCTCACAAATTGTAAGGCATTTTTCTCGTCTGAGCCTTGGGGTATGATTGCCTCAGAAAGAGAAACCAAAATGTCCTCCTCTTCACAGATTGGTTTTAGAGAGGTGCCTTCGCCTATGTAGGGCACGATACACTTTGATATTTGCCGGTTTACATCATGTTGCAGTTTTTGTGGATAGCAGAAAAGTTTGAGTCCAAAATGTCCACGAACACTGGTCTCACACAAGCACGTAAAAAATCGGGCATGCTGAGGCCTCGACCTTTTGCAAAGTTTCCTTACAAAGTCATTGAAGTCCGAAGCAGATTGTGAAAGTAATCTGATCAACTTGATTGGGCGGAATCTATCAAATAAAAGGAAAAACCAAATACAGCTCAAGTAACCAAACGGAAATGATGAACAGCCATTGCACAGTAACCTTGAGTGTACGTACTCCAGTAATCGTTTCAGTAATTTAATCTATATTTTATTAATAAATACATGCATGTATGACTGTACACTAAAATACTGTTAAATTTCCTCTGCGTCTTGCGTGCTACTTTTCAAATAAAGCCGACAAGAAATACTTACCCGGAGAAATGCCTAACTTTGAATTGCACTTTCCCATCTACAAGACGTGGCGGTTCATCTAATTGATCTGTAATGTCTTTCCAGTCATGTGGTTCGGCAAGAGACTCAGAGTGTAATATTCTCAGTTCACCAGGACGTAACTCTGCCAACTCTTGTTTTCCTTTATTGAGGGTGAGAGGAATCCTTATTGTTACAGGCGCGATAAGAGTAACATTTTGAAAGCCTGAAATGTAAAGAACTGGACCGACAAGTCCTTCCTCTTCTTTTAACTCACTGCTTGGAAATTCTTGTACCTTGATTCAAAAGCAAAACAGGTTATGTTGGACATGTTAAACTACTCCCAGCATAAAGTTCATTTGCATCCTTTACGAAATGAAAAGTGAATTACAGGATGAAATTCAATTATCTAATAATAGTATACAATATAAATGTCCTCTTAAAGTTTAATGTAACATTAATATAAGCACTATTATTAAAAAAAACTATACACTGAACTTACTATAAAATATCTGATTAGTCAAGAGCATTCAATGAAAAAACAATAATGCGTAAAGTTAACATGATAACCCAATATCTGCAGCAGAAATTGTAGTTATCATGTTGAGTTCAACCTCTGCCTAGTTTCCAACGCCCTCTGTATATGTGTAGAGTTCTTAAACTTTTTAAAATTTAGAAAGGTGTCTTCTTTTATCAAACCTTATGTCTGCGTGATCTTCAGCTTTGGCAGATAACTCAAACCTTGGTTTTGATAATGCATGCTTTCATGCTCAACTTCATCCACTAATTGCATTAATTGCAAACCAATACAAACAACATAACCAATTCAACTGACAGGAATGATTTGAACTTGAAGTTTATATTGAAGCGAAACAAAAACAAATGTTCTGTTGCTTGAAGCGAGTTTTCCAAAATCCAGTTTTTAATAAGGGGATTGCTTGGATTCATGAGTACATTCGGGCACAGTAAGTACCATAAATAATTCGTAGTTACCAAAACTACTGATTAGAACATGACTACATGTATGTATCTTCACACACATGTAAGCACAGGCACAGTTCTCCTGTATTTAGCTTAAAATTGTTAATTGATATCTCTCCATCAATATTGCCACCAAGTTCATGGAGTGTATTGCAAGTAACTGAAGGTACAGGCTGTACTCTTATAGCACCTTTATGTTATCTCCTTGCTTTTGACAATCCCCTTACACCAATCTTATATGTTACTTTCAAAACTGAAAAAGGTTTTAGTCATCCATGTATAAAATTATATAGTTTCATGTACCTGGATTGTCACACAGAAATCTTGATTAACAGGAACAGAACTCTGAGGAATTTGAACACTGACATCAGGAAAGTCAGGCACGATACAGGTCAATTCCGGACCTACTGCAGTACCTCTTGAAAAGGTGAAAGACTTAGGACGCCAGATTGCAGCAAATGAAGAAACTCCTGATTTTGAACAAACAGCTCGTGCAAATGGGAAAAGCCACCTGGGAACTGTTGAAGTTTCTGCATGAAAATAAAAATGATGGTTGAAATTACGCCCTTCAGCTGTGTCTTAAAGTCCTCAAACAATGAAGTTGCCCCCAACAGATATCATGAGAATAGTTACGCTTCAAAGAAGAAAGTTTGCAAGAACATGGTGATTGAGAAAAATTTATATCATAGTGACTAAAATGCATTGTAAACTTCACGTAACATTTATGCAACAATACACGTAATAATACAAGCAGTACGTGTAATAATATTACACGTACTGCTTGGATGCAACTACAGGTAAAACGAAATTGCTGGGATCAATATCAGTATCTGAGTCATGGCACACCTACTCCTCCCCTAAGCCAACAACAGCCAAATGATAAGTTCAAGTTACAAGTTCGGATCAATTTTGGGTCAGGAGAGGGGGAGGTTGACAATTGCTCAGATACTGACATTGATGCCAGTGAAGAAGGGAGCCTGAGAGTATCATTCATTAAGTTATTCACACCTGCAGTTAATAACAACATAACGTTACCTGATCCAAGCCAAGTATTCTCTGTCTTCAATTCCTTCCATTCATTGTTCTCTTGGTCAATCAGTTGTTTGATAACCACCTCATACCCCTCCAAATTTGGGGCACTGTGCAACAAAGCTATAGTAAAACTTAATCGTTCAACACTTTCTCTGTATTCCAGATCTGGTGGGCTATCATGAGATAGTTCAATAACACTGCTTACCAATATCTCATCACTGGCAATGGGTGGGGAGAGGGTCCTGGGGTTCCACAATAAGCATGTACATGTAAATGGCACAGGTTGTTGGACAGCTCCACTGCAAAGTTTGATAGAGGCACCAGCTTCCCTCAGGTGCCATGAGTCTTCCTTACCTCCGATTTTTCCTCTGAAATACACAGGAAAATTAATCATTCAGTATTTAAATATAATTTTTCCCAAGTGGAGTAAGCAATGACAAAGGCATTTAAAATGCAAGTGGCAAACTGGCAGTTTGAAAAACTCATTCAGATTTTGACACTTAATTTCAAAACTAAATCTAATAAATGTTATTTTTCTTTTCTTTTCCATTAATTTGCTTTTCTTTGACTCAAATAGCGTGTAAATATGCGTCAAATATGTGCAAATATTATAATCATAAATAAAAAAATTTATTAAAATGATTCACTATCATTTTTGATAATAATTAAGTACCCCTTTATTAATGGAACACTGAAAAAAAATTTTGAATACCTGTAGAATATGGTAATTGAACTAGGTGGAGTAAACTTTGTTCTGAAATCATACGCGTGACATCTGAATCAAAGGATTGTGCAGCAGCATTAGACTTGAAATCACTAGTATGATTTCAGACTAAAAGTGCATGGCAAAAGTTCAATTACCACTTCATTACATTTATTTTAAATTTGCAAAATTCAGTTGCTAAATGAATAAAGATTTTTTAAAGCCGGTACAAATACATGTATGTCATTTATCCAGTACTGAGCTGGTGTGTAAAATGTTGTAAAAGTTGTCTTTCTTTTTTTCTGCAATTTGATTGATTTCCTAAAACAATCGGTTAAATCTGATTTGTTGCTGTATTTTCGTGGAACTTTCTCATTAGCTGGGAAACCGATGCACTTTAGAGCAAAAAATGGTGCATTTTATCAATAAATCGTGCCAATGAGAACCAATCAGATTGCAAGGATCATCAGTGATTTCAGCACGAATGTAATAAATTTTTAATAGCATTACAGTTATTAAGCATGAACTTTAATAACTAAAGATTAAAAAGAAAATAAAATAAAAGAAAGTAACTGTCATTTATAAAGAGGTCCGGAGACTTGTTCTTTAGTCAGAGCACTTTGTCAAAAGTTCCTATTAGTTAACACCTCCTAGCAACTCCAACCCTGCTCTTTACAATGGTCTGTGAATCCATGACAAAAAAAAAAACATGGGAAAGGCAAAAAACTGAGTCATTGCAGAACAAACCGTACCTTTTGATCAAAGTCTTTTCGTTGTCTTCAGTGTCTACTGTTGCATCTTCTATATCTGCCAAATCTTTCCTGCCGGTGTAATAAGGTACCTCATCCTCCTCTTTGGCTGGGGAAATTATTATTTTGAGGTGTTTGGTTTCAGTATACAATACAACGGACATTTATTACCACTTAATTCCCAATATCTGTTCAACCAAAATTGTTCAACATGGGGTCTTTCCGCACCAACGAAAAAGTTGTTTATTTAGAAGAATTTTGACAAATTTTGGCCAAGGCCGACAAATCGTGAAACACATCGCCGACAAATTTGTCCTAAGTAAAATCTGGACAAAATTAATTAAATAAGCAAGACCGTGATAAACTTGTCGATTAATCATCGCAAAAGCTACAAACAGCGTGTAGCTGAACTGAAATCAGTTTACTACAGTGGCAAAAATTCTCTTTTGTCGCAAAACTCAGGGATTCTAAAATTTTAAAACGGATTTGAAAAATCCAAGAAATTGGAGGTGGAATCCTTTGGCAGACTAGGTCGAGCAGTAAGAGAATTTTTCAACTTTGAAATTTATAATGTAGATGCAACACTCAAACAAACTTTTATCCTTTGATTTTGCCAGGACAATTTTAGGTTGGAGTCATGAAAATCGCGAAAGCCCTGATATGCATTGATTAAAAGTATAAGATAAGATTACCGTATGACTCTCGTTCTCCAGCCTTGTCCCCAACTTCTTTTGCAATTTGTAGATGACGCTCACGGTACTCGATTGCCTTATGAAAGTTGCCTAAGCTATGGAAGGCATTGCCAAGACTTCCATAAGCCCGTCTCTCTCCAGCTTTATCCCCCACTTCTTTTGCTTTTTGTAGATGACGCTCGTGGTACTTGATAGCCTTTTGAAAATCGTTTAAGTTTCCATAGGCAATGCCTAGATTTCCATAAGCCCGTCCTTCTCCAGCTTTGTCTCCCACTTCTTTTGCAATTTGTAGATGACGCTTGTGGTAACTGATAGCCTTACGAAAATCGCCTAACATATGATAGGCATCGCCAAAATTTCCATAAGCCCGTCCTTCTCCAGCTTTGTCTCCCACTTCTTTGGCAATTTGTAGATGACGCTCGTGGTTACTGATAGCCTTATGAAAATCGCCTAACATCTGATAGGCATCGCCAAGATTTCCATAAGCCCGTCCTTCTCCAGCTTTGTCTCCCACTTCTTTTGCAATTTGTAGATGACGCTCGTGGTAAGTGATAGCCTTATGAAAATCCTCTAACATCTGATAGGTATTGCCAAGATTTCCATAAGCCCGTCCTTCTCCAGCTTTGTCTCCCACTTCTTTTGCAATTTGTAGATGACGCTCGTGGTAACTGATAGCCTTATGGAAATCGCCTAACATCCGATAGGCACCACCAAGATATCCATAAGCCTGTCCTTCTCCAGCTTTGTCTCCCACCTCTTTTGCAATTTGTACATGACGCTCGTGGTAACTGATAGCCTTATGAAAATCGCCTAAGCTATGATAGGCATTGCCAAGATTTCCATAAGCCCGTCCTTCTCTAGCTTTGTCTCCCACTTCTTTTGCAATTTGTAGATCACGCTCGTGGTAACTGATAGCCTTATGAAAATCGCCTAAGCTATGATAGGCATTGCCAAGATTTCCATAAGCCAGTCCTTCTCCAGTTTTGTCTCCCACTTCTTTTGCAATTTGTAGATCACGCTCGTGGTAACTGATAGACTTATGAAAATCGCCTAAGCTATGATAGGCAATGCCAAGATTTCCATAAGCCCGTCCTTCTCCAGCTTTGTCTCCCACTTCTTTTGCAATTTGTAGATGACGCTCGTGGTAACTGATCGCCTTATGAAAATCGCGTAACATCCGATAGGCAATGCCAAGATTTCCATAAGCCCCTCCTTCTCCAGCTTCGTCTCCCACTTCTTTTGCAATTTGTAGATGACGCTCGTGGTAACTGATAGCCTTATGAAAATCGCCTAAGCTATGATAGTTAATGCCAAGATTTTCATAAGCCCGTCCTTCTCCAGCTTTGTCTCCCACTTCTTTTGCAATTTGTAGATGACGCTCGTGGTAACTGATAGCCTTATGAAAATCGCCTAAGCTATGATAGGCATTGCCAAGATTTCCATAAGCCCGTCCTTCTCCAGCTTTGTCTCCCACTTCTTTTGCAATTTGAAGATGACGCTCGTGGTAACTAATAGCCTTATGAAAATCGCCTAACATCCGATAGGCAATGCCTAGATTTCCATATGCCCATCCTTCCCCAGCTTTGTCTCCCACTTCTTTTGCAATTTGTAGATCACGCTCATGGTTCTCGATTGCCTTATGATAATCGCCTAAACTCTCATAGGAAATGGCAAGTTTTCCATAAGTCTGTCCTTCTCTAGTTTTGCGTCCAAATTTTCTTTTTTCCGACTCCGTTGTAAGAGAAAACCAGTCTTTGGGTGATGCCTTATCATCGGCCGTTAAGCTTTCTACATAGGAGATTGATATTGAAGTGAAACAATTAAAAAAAATCACCCGTCGCAGTTTGAGGATTAGTGTTAACAAATGTTTTGTTCCCCCCTCCTTCTACATTCCAAGAAGCACCATAACCTAAACATAGCCACTGCTCGTAGAGAAGAGAAGGGAGAAGGCAACAAGGTTCTTCTAAATGTTTTAGCATGCCTTTGGCAAAAGTGCTTCACATCACTGATGATTGAAAACAATTAAAAAGTCCCATTTATTGAGCATGACATGCAGAAGCTACAGTGGGAAGCCATTGCCTAGGTTCTGCTATATGGTTACCAATGGGCCAATTACTGCCTAGTAAATTTGTTACATCTTTTTGTGGCCTTGTATCTTTATGGGGATGAAGTTATCACTTCAGAGACGTTGATATGAAGACTTAGTCAATTTGTAACTACAGAAGATAGAGAGACATTGGACAAGTGCCTTGGCGATGATTTTAAACCTAATGATGAAGATGTCTTGGAATTTTTATATTATTCAAGTGTTTTAACCCTTTGCATCCTAACATCAGCATACGTTTTTTCCGTACTGTCCTCTATGCATATCCTATGGTGCTGACAAAGAGAATTTGTTTAACAACCAAGAGCCTCTTTGGTTCGTGATCATTTGTTTTAGAGGGGATACTGATAGGAGAAAATGGTCACTAATCACTCTTAGAGATCAACTGGTGGAGTCCAATTCTCAAGATATTATGCTCTAAGGAAAACTTTCAGTCCCTCGAGACTAAAGCAAGCCGCCAAATTAATTAACAAGTTATTCAGAGCTGAAGAACCAACTGAAGCAGAACTGACATCCTTTGAACAACTGAAACGGTTTATAGAGTCACTGAATTGCAAATCTTTACCCATATTTCTTTGGATCTGCACTAGTAGTGATATGATCACTGTACGTACACAACATAGATGTGCACTTTGCTATCCTTGAAGAGTAGCATTGACGTCCTTTTGCCAGAACATGTAGACCATTGCTAGAACTTCCATCTACATATGAATCATACCCAGCACTGCTTGAGGAGTTCACTAATGTAATGAAAGAGGAGCAAGCCTGTTTTGTAGTATTGTTGAGTATGGAAGATGTGAACAATTTGAAATGAACACTCAGAATGCTTTGAAATGAATACTTTGAAATTTGCTTCTTAGTTTTTACAATTTTTTATGTTATGCATAACATTTTCACATTACTGGTATAAGGCTTTTTTTAACACAGAATACAAGTTAATGTTGATGGCATTTTCTAAACTTTCCGAAAAAAAAAAGAATTAGGTCACAAATTTATAACTATCCAAATGTCATTACAGTTGTCACTGGCAGTTAGTTTGGTTACAAGTTAGAAAGCCTTTCGAGAGGGATATAAAATATGCAAGTTTCATGACTACAAATTCTAAATGAAAATTTTATCAACTGATCACTAAGACTTTAAGTAGTAAGTGTAAGTGGTCATAAGACAACAAGATTTTAAATTGTCAGTCCCTTGAAATGCGAGAACTCAGGGTAAAAGGTGACATGTCGCTTTTAGTACCATTACGTGTCTTCTAGGAGATCAATGCCTGAATTTTAAATTGCACTAAATACTACACTGATTTCAGTGGACTACTTACACCACCAAATAAATGCATCTACAAAAGTGAAAATGGTTCGATGATAAATCAATGAAAATAACAGCATTCATCAAGATTACATCAAAATTCAGGAGTCATACTTGAAGTTATCATTAAGGGTCAATTATACTGGTGACAGCCGTTAAAAAATGTCATTAATTTCATTTTATACCTCCAGACAAATCGTGAAGCATGAAAATTTTCATCCTCTTTTAGTGTTCAGTGCAATTTTGAAACTATTGAAAAAAAAATTATTACCATTTTATTATACAAGCTTCGAACGCAACAGCATAACTTCAGTCTTATTCACTGGTTGATCTTCACAATGTTTTATGTTGTAATTAACACAGCGTCTCCATTAAACTTTCCTATGTGAGGGAGGGATAACAATGATCATGTACAAGTATTTCCATTATCATCAAAGGAAATATCAAAATAATTTTGATTAGACGCTGATAAATGTTAAATTCAATATTGAAACTTTCAATGATCGTCACAGTGTTCAGAAAGTGCTTAATTCCATTGTTTCCATCGTCAGAGAGAGGGTCAATCCTATTGTGTAATTACTGTAAGCTGACTCTGTGACTCTGGCACAATAAACATTGTTTTCTGTTTCAATATCAGTCATAATCACAGTCAACCATCATAATCAATTCCAAATGTCTGCCAATTTGTGCATTAGCCCCACATTTTAGACTGCCTGTAACATGAAAGTGCAGCGCTTGTTATCTGACAGCTTGCTATTTTTAAAAGAACCCATTTTAGCGATGAAATTAGGAGATCCTCGCAGCTAAGAACACTACTGAAACGAGTAGTTGTAAATAGGACCTGAAAAAAATTTCACGCCCGTACGGGATTTGAACCCATGACCTCTGCCATACCGGTGCAGCGCTCTACCAATTGAGCTAACAAGCCAACTGGGAGCTGGTCAATGAATTGGGTCCAAATAAACATCCAAGTGAATGGAGATTTTTAGATATATGAAAATTCACATATTTGCACTGCGGTGGAAAGATGAAATTAGGAGATCCTCGCAGCTAAGAACACTACTGAAACGAGTAGTTGTAAATAGGACCTGAAAAAAATTTTATTTTAGCGAGTTATCCATTTCTAGGTTTGCAACATTAGACAAGCCGTTCTTGTATAGTAAATGTAGAAAACATAATAAGCGGTCAGATAACAGGCGATGCACTGTGGAAGTAAAGTGAGGTATTTTTCTTGAGAATTTGAATGTATTTTTTTATTCCCAACAGTGGTCGTAAATATTCCCATATAAACTCTTATAATTTCGCCATGACTATTATTTCGCAAGGTGATCATCTCACAGCTGGAGCTTGAGCTGCCTGTGGTTGGAGATTCCAAGGCATGTTCCTATACTTATCCAGTTTAAACTAGTCTCACGCAGTTGCTCGATCATTTCCTTTGTAATAATGTACGCCGGTCTCCCTCCTGAACTTGCAGAGAATGCCAATGGAATTTTTTCCTTTGGACAAAGGCATGATACATTTAAAATGTCTGACGTCTTTCTTAATAAGACGACTAAAGACAATTCTAACAGCTCAAACAGGTTTGAAGAGGAATTTTGAGACAGTGATATGGCGATAAGCATTGTTGTGTATTCCTAAAGCTTCCTGGCACAGATTTCTAATCCTACATGAACAATGCGTGATAAACGAAAGTCCCTTTCAATGCTGCTCTTTAGAGAATCAACAAACTTTGTAAAGTATTCTGCAATAAGTTGCTCCGTTCACTTAATAAACAGAGGTAAATCTTTGTACATGAATGAATCGTCGATGAGAGTGAATAATACTTTCCGTTAGATCATTGACTGTTTTTGAAGAAAACATTGTCGTGAAAGTCCTTGCCAAACTAGTTCCGTTGTTTTTCAAATGTTCTTACGCTTTTTTTACTTACGCGCTCTCTAATTGCAGGTGTCAGATTGTGACAGATACTTGTAAAAATAATGTTTCAAAGTTTGTTTGGAAGCCTTTTAAATTATCGTTACGGTACTGAAAATGTTTCGCTAAGGCATCTCTCTTGAATTTGCATCATCTCTATTTTAACTACCATTTACTCGCTCAAAAACTGTTCAGTTTATAGAAGATCTTGCCGTATTTACAGCCCTAAATCATTCGGGTTCTTTCGGAAAGAATTTCGTCAAGTTTCAAAAAATAACTATGTTATTTACCGGCTAAGGTATTTACCGGCTAAGGGTCGGTCCTTATGGTGAAAACTGTGACCTCGGTCTTGAAAATGCTGCCCTCGGCCTACGGCCTTGGGCACTATTTTCAAGACCTCAGTTTTTCACGGACCTCCCAGCCGGCAAATAACATATATATATATATCGCATGACAGTTCTTCATTCTCATACAGTGATTTCCATTTCTGATGTAGTGGTGATGTAGGCTAATTTCAAATTGTTTTTAAGACATAGTCTGGTAACTAATTATTAGTACCAAGCTGAGGCTGAGGGGCGCTTATTTTGAAAGCAAGATCGGAGTGACTGTTAGTCGAATATGAAGTTTTGTGCCATTTCTGTGTGCAAAGGCGTACTAGACTCAGGTATCGTTTCTTCAGCCTCTTGCTCCTGTTGACTATCCGCTGCCCGAGTTTCTACTAGATCCAACAATGCGCTCTACCCAGTCACTGTCAGACTCTGAATTTGAGTCAGAGGCTGGCTGAAAGTTGTTCTGACTGTCCTCCACAATAGAAGTCAAAATCTTACTGCCAATATGTGCCTCACCACCCTAACTCTCTCATCTTTCTTTCCTTTAAATGCAATAAAGTTCAAGTTCACCTACTCTAAGGGATGGCGACTGGTTTCTGTGATAGAGATCTTCCTAGTCAATGTCACTGTAGCCCTGTTTCTTTATTTCGGCACACTTCTTTTCATTATCTGTTCGCCGCTTATCTTTTCTCATTTCAATGTCAGTTAGATGCTCAATATAATCTGCAACAAGCTTTTCTGAGACAATGTACTTTTCAGGAAACTCTTTGATTGCCTTTTTATCCCCTGCTTTGAGCTTACCCCTTTGAAACATCTGTTTTATTTGAGCTCAAGGCTGATAATCATCAGGTTTACGGCAACTCGTAGATGTTTTCGTACGTGGAGGAGGTGAAAGTCGGGAGGTTTGCTGTAATCGGGATTGGTTCGTGGAGTTTGTGTGCCTGGAGAAGGACTTACAAAGTCTCAAAGTTTATACTTCCATATTCAAACTTCAGCTATACAACGTTAATATCCCACAGTGAATGTTCGCAATTTCTTGTTTCACCTCACACTCATTTAATATCGAGATATATTTACATTCAAACATTTTGCGTTCACAAGCGAAACGTTCTGAGATAACTACGGCATGGAACATACCACGAAGTAGTGAGGGGAGTGTCGCACTTTTGTCAGTCACGTTAAGGTGGGGGGTCAGGAGTTTTTTCTATTAAAAGGCCAGTGAGGGCCAACACTTTTTTGAAAAAAATACCAAAATTCCCCAGCCACCCCACTCCAAGAAGAAACGTACCTTAATTCTTTAAGATCGAAGAGATCGACATCGCACTGAGCTTCATCTTCGCGATGTAATTTCGGTATCAGGTCACTGGCCGCGAGAACTCGGATTTACTCAGTCCGGCCGATCAACATTACAGAGAAGTACCAAGTCTTACAAATACCATTGTATATTCTTGTGGTAACAGAGAAAGTTTGCGTCGCAAAATAAACTTCGTTTCGACCGGGCTTAACTGTTGTAAATCAGAAACAGTGAACCAAAATGCTTAATTGTCCGTAGGATTCAATTTGTGCTATATTTAAAGCCGATAAACATTGGTTTAAGCAGCTCCCATGAAGAAACTGAATATTTTAAGCTGTGTTTGAAAAAACAGCTTTAAAACATGTTTAAGCCTTGTTTTGAGTGGGGTATAACCCTGTTACTGGCTAATGATGCATCACGTTAAGCAAAACGAGGTGAAAGTATCTACCAAAAGATGGCAGACTAGCCCGCTATTTTTTCCGTTGGGACTTTAACTAACAGCTCTAAAAGCCACGCAATATTTGCAGCATGATTAAGGTTCTTTTTTCTCCATCTTCACGTCGTTGTACTAATTTTACTTTCAAACAAAATTTAAGGCCATGATCGGTATTTAAAGTTAACTTTCAAATATGTAGCTCTACTCTAAGCATGAAAGATTTCATTGTGGAATAGTGTTAATGTTCATATTCAGTGTTTTCAAACCTGAAGAGCTGTCTTGTTCACGATCTCGATCTGTCTCGCCTTGCGGAACCTCCATAGCTAAAAAAAGAACATAAAGGAAAATATTACTTATCTTCCCCAAGCGCTTCAGCGGTCAGTTCATTTTCCTAATTTATCAAGTTAAACAAGCCATAATGCAAAGGAAAAAATCGAAGGTTTCCTTGGACACCTTAATCTCAAAACAATCGTATGTTCAATTTAAAGAATTAAGCTGCGGCTCAATTTAAATAGACGTAAGTATAGTAAGACGCTTAAAGGTAATTCCGTTGGATGCCTGGGAGCTACTAAGTGTAGCATTGAAAGAAATTGTGCAGTTACAGTGTACCATGATTAGTCATTTAGATCAGCCGAAGAAACCACTATAGAAAATTTTAGTGTTGAAGAAACTGTGACTGTTTTTGTATTTGAAAATGGCGGAGAGTCGCAGCTAAAAAACCTTCTTCTGAAACAAACTGCCACTCCACCTCCTAATCTCCTCGTGTTTCTCAGCGCCTGTTTCATCCCTCCTAAAAGCAACAGCTCGGTAAAAACAATTTCCATCCCCGCTGACAGACTTCTCTCCTTTGAGCCGTGATTTGTTTATTGAAAACGTCAATAAGTACGAAAACAGGCCGTATACACTCTAATACAACTGAAAGACTGTACTTAAGTTAAAGACTGTACCTAAGTTATTTCCTAGAGGTTTGTAGTTAAGTTTGTGGTAAGAAAGAAATCGATTAAAACACCACAGCATGACAAATAAATTCAACTGTCTCCTTTATCTAATCAAAGAATCATGGCCAACCCGTGCATGATGAAACATAGTTGTGAACTTGTAGATACAGGTCTTACTGCAAAGCAAGGTTGCTCTTATTTCAAAAGCCAAGGTTCCGGAATATTATGGATTATGGAATATTATTATTACTCCGCAGAATAATTAACCTATATACAGCCGACAAAAACAGCAAAAAATAGTAACCTGCGTTTATCGAATTTACGTTTGCAGAATTCGTTAAATTTAGCTGCTGGAATCCAAATCTTTCCTCGCCTGCACAAGCCAAATTCCACCATTCTCCAATCCTATGTCACTTATCGCCTCTTAGTAGCTCAATATATATTTGCATAGTAACGCAATGATCTTTGTTCACACGGTTTTTTCCAGCTTGTATCTGTTAAGTTTTCGGCCTCGGAACTAAAATACCTCCGAACCTACTTAACATGACCTCTAGATTTTTTGACTGAGTGAAATTATAGATATGCGGAAATGATTTTTATAGGTTTTCTTATGTCCGAAAATTATTTTGGTCTGCTTCTGATCAATCTAGCCGTCAATGTTTATATAAGATGAAAATCGATAAGATTTTACGTATTCCTATTGGCTAGCTTTGCATTTTGTCCATGAAACGAAAAAGAAACCCAGCTGGGTTTTCACCATGGTTTGCCATAGGCATCTCACAGAAAAAGGGAAAATTCTTAGTTGCGAGCGACCGGGTACAGAGGGTATTTCCACCTTCAAAGGTGGAAAAATCGATTTTTGCTTTATTTGACTAAACTGAATTCAAACATTCAAAAAA
Organism: Pocillopora verrucosa; assembly: GCF_036669915.1. Classification (NCBI taxonomy): domain Eukaryota; kingdom Metazoa; phylum Cnidaria; class Anthozoa; order Scleractinia; family Pocilloporidae; genus Pocillopora; species Pocillopora verrucosa. Next base: position 11,552,014 of record NC_089316.1, on the reverse strand, counting down.
ACGTTTCTATAAAAAAATTCTGAAATCTTTAAAAGCAACTGATTTATTTAGAAAAACGTATTTTCAAATGAAAGATAATAAATCAGGAAGGTGTCATAATCTCGGACCTGGATGAATCCTCTGGGGAAGTGTCGCGGCAACCGATCACGCTGAGGCCCTATTTTCATTTACATGTAATTCCATATTTTGTTTACATCGCGCACTTTAAAAATTCACTCGTAGAAGTTCTTTGCTTATGGAAAAATCTTTGCTCACGGAAAAATCAAGAGCAGAAAAAAGTCCTTGGTAAAAAAAAAAAAAAAAAGGAAAAAGAAAAAAATAAGCCCAAAGAAGAAAGAAAGAGTACCATTCTGTAAGGAAAAGAAAAATTTTCTTTGTAAGAGAGACTTGTAATGACGAAGCTCCACGCACACAAAGAATTGCCGTCCAACCAAACTTTGCTATACATAATTCTCATTAATTCATAATACATTATCAACCGAAGCCGATTTCTTGCAAAAATTTTCCTAGCGATGACATTGATAAACATAAAAACAAAACATATTGGTTCAATGTTCATCATCGCTAAATTCTATGTCGTCACGACAACTATCCTTTTTCGTTCAGGGGAACTACATAGATCTGCATCGAATGTTTATCAGTTCAAGCCCAAAAGGACACGAAATCATTCATCCACGATGGAGGGCGCCTAACACGAGTTAGCCGTGAAGGAACGGGACTTGCTGAGGATTCAGGAGGTGGGGTAGGGTGTTTAATTATATAGGTTTGCAGGATCAAAGCAGTCGCTTTTGACTGTCCTCCAGTGGGTATGTCATCTCCTTCGTCTCCTCCGTGGGCTTCAGTGACTTCAGTGGATGGGCCGACTAAATAAACTTTTCAATGTGGCTCGAATTGCACAGTTTGGTGTTTCCCTCCTGATCTTTTTTGAGGATTACATTGCCCTTCTTTTCTACCACTTTGTATGATACTGGTTCAAAGTTGGTAGACAGTTTGTTGTCACGGGTCTTGTTGAACAGGATGTGATCTCCCTCGCCAATATCACTGTATTGTGCTGACAGCTTTCTGTCTGCATACTCTTTCTGCCGAAGTTTCCCCCGCGCGTCTCTCTCGCTAAGAGGCTGTTGCCAATGGGCCTCGGTGATTCTTTCACTTGGAATGGTTACTCTTGGAAGTTTGTCTTTGAGGCGTCGACCCATCAGGAGCTCGGCTGGGGACAACCCAGACATTGTGTGATGTGTGGTTTGACACTGAAAGGAAATTTGGTAATACTCTTTTCCAGACTTTACCTTCCAAAGTAGCGATTCTTTTTATCTTCAGTTGAATCTCGTTGCAGCGCTCGACTTCACCATTACTCTGCGGCCAGTAGGGGATTCCTTTCCGGTGAACTATTCCTAAGAAATCTAGAAAGCCTTCAAGCTATGTGGAGGCAAATATCGGGTCATTCTCACAGCGGACACTTTAAGGTATGCCATGTGTTTGAAAAATACCCTCCATGGCTCTTGCGACGTGTGATGCATCTGTCTTCTTCAACAAGATGACTTCGGGCCAGCGTGAGTAGTTGTCTACTACTACAAACAGGTGGTTTCCGCTGGGAATCCCCAATAGGTCGACGGCGATGTCAACCTATAGAACTTTGGGTAATGTTGTGGACCTGATGGGTTCGATCCTACTTCTAGGGCCGACTAGCTGGCAAGGATGACAGGCTTTTACTAATGTATAACCTGCTTATCCATGCTGGGCCACCATGCCTTTTCTCTGAGGCGGACCTTTGTGCTTGTCATACCTTGGTGACCCTTATGTGCGAGTGTATGTTTCCAGAGGCTTCTGGCATTATGATACGGTTACGTTTGAGGGGAAGCTGGCCAAGGAACCGCAGTCCTTCTACCAAAGCTCTGTATCTTGTGCCCGTTAAGTGACTCCAGTCTCCTGAGGTAACAGCTTGATTCATCAACTATAATGTGGGATCTTTTGTAGATGCTTGCACAACTTGTTGGGGTGTGAGTGCTGCTGATGCAGCTTCACTAGCTATACTGAAGGCATATTCCGTGCTTTCATGTGCATCTTCTTGAGCTGGATCTACTGGGAGCCGGCTTTGGGAATTTGCAGAGTTTTCTTTCCCCGAAGTGTCACTAGATAACGAAATTGCTCGCGGTATAACAACCATATTTCAATAACTGCTAATGGGCGTGTACTCTTGACACCCAGAACGGTTACCAGCGGCTTGTGGTATGTGCGGAGCTCAAACTCGATTCCATACAAGTGGAGGCAAAAATTTTGATAGGCCCAACGGACGGCTAGCGCCTCCCTCTCGAACTGAGAGTGCCTCTTCTCCACATTACTTAGCTTGCGGCTGGCATAGCACACTGGGCTGTATGAACCATCCTCTTGTTGTTGTTCTGGGACTTCTCCAATGCCAACAAGTAAGGCTTTTGTTACAAGACGGATGTTAGCTCCTTTGACGAAAGAAACCATGACTGGGGCATTTGTTAGCAACTTCTTAATATGTTCAAAAGCTTATTCTTCCTTAGTACCCCACTTCCTGGACTTGCCAATGCACGTTAGGCCCCACAAGCGGCTCGATGTTGTCGAAATTCCAAGGAGGACAGATCCCGGGAAGCTTCTCTCTTTAGATTGATTTTGGGGTTTTGGTGCGTCAACATGTCGCTTCCACTCTCTTCTTGGAGATCTGCAGCCCCTCTCCCGTGAGCACTTCTCCCATGTACTCCAAGCTCAGCTAACCCATGTACTCCAAGCTCAGCCCATGCTCTTCAAACTTGCGTCTTACGTTGTCGAGGTTTTCATCAAATTTCTTGGAGTCACGGCCAAGTACTCTCACATTTGTTGTCTAGAGGCTGGGCATTGTCAATGTTTGTACTGCAGTTCATAACATCAACTCCAACCTTAAGTATTGCAAGGATCTCTGATGTTTTACGACCTAGCAGGGTTGCAGCCTGCCCTGAGACTATGTAAAATTCTGCAGTGGCTGACATGTCAGGCTGTGGTACAGTGACTCTCAACATACAGCTTCCCTTAAGCCGCGACAAGTGACAAAAAAAGGCGCGTAAGACAAACGACAAACTTCATTGGAACGTTTTTCGATTTTTTAGGCAAGAAGTTAAGCGAGTGATAAGAATCGCAAAAAAGGAAAATGTTCGCTCCGAACTATTAAAGGGCAACGGAAACACAAACTCTGTCTGGAAAGTTATAGATGCCTTCCCAACAAAGATCCACCTCTGACTACTGTCAAAGATCCTGTGGTCCAAGCGAACAGATTTAGCGATTTCTACGTTTTGGTAGTGGTGGCTGCAGCCGCTAAAGCCAAGGCCCTATGCGATCACAATGGAAGGTAAGCTAAAAAAATTACAGCAGAATACTGAAAACCATTAAAGTATTTGAAGTCTTTCTCAATAAGACGACTAAATACAATTCGAAAACCTCAAACAGGTCTTGAGAGGAATTTTCAGACAGTGATATGGTGATAAGCATTCTTGTGTGTTCTTCAAGCTTCTTAGCACAGATTTCTAATCTAAAGTGATCAGAGGCGTGATAAACGGAAGCGCCTCTTTAAATGGTGCAAACTCTGTAAAGTCTTCTGCACTCAGTTGTTCCGCCATTTTGAGAGAAATACACTCCGCTGACTAGCTGTTGCTCACCGGCTCAGAAAACTAATCGATAATCTCGCATAGTGATTTCTTTCTCTCACGCAACAATTTCTTATTCTCAACAATTAATATCTATTTCTCGGTATATTGCTACAAAATATTTTAAAGTGTGTTTGACATAACAGCTTGAAAGGGTCCAAAGACGCGCATTATCCATCATTTCACCAGAACTGCCATACCATGACTCTTTAGACAGGCACGGTTTAGCTTCGCTCTATGACAGACGCATGAAATTATGTACGGATCTGTTTTTGTCTGTCTCAAATCCATCTCACAAATTATAATTTGCTGCCAGATAGGCATTTTTCAGCTTACAATACTAGACACCGGCGCGTTTTTAACATGCCGCGCTTTCGCACTGACCGTTTTAAATTTTCATTTATCCCGGCTATGGCGCGTGTGCTAACCTAGATTTTTAGCTATTCCACTGCTGTATATTAGTTATATTAGTTATATTAGTAATTTTATTTAGGTCTTAGCATTTTTGTAATAGGTAGTCTTATATAGTCTTATATAATCAATGATTGTGAAAAGCACGCAATTCAGCCTATGGCTGCAATGTATTTTATTCGATAATAAACTATCTATCTATCAGCTTTGAAACATGTTTAAGAGTGTGTCCACAAGAGCACTGGGCATGCAATCCCACCGATTTCAATGAAACTTTGCCAGTTTAAAGGGTCTACCACAAAACTCAAAAAGACAAACTGGTTTCTGTTTTGGTGTTTTCCGGGGGGAGATAGACCACCCCTCAGTTTTCCCGGTTTTTACCAAGGAAATCGCTTCAAAGTAGGTAAAATGTATGAAGCTCTCACTGCCATGGTATTTAACCAATTACTCTGAGGGTTTTTACACATATTATTACATCCTTAGTTAATGTCTGACGCAAGTATTAGTTAATTTGATGGACAGCTTGTCAATCAACAGAGGCAATTAAACGACTGTGTTCTTAGACTTTTCTATTCATCCAAATATTTGACAACTTTGAGGTCAAATATCTCCCCTTGCCAGAAAGCTACAGCACTAATCTTAATTCCCCTTTATAATTCATCATTTCATCTCTGAAAACCATTAAAAAAATCTCTGAGCACTGCCATACTTTTGTTTTAGATGCCTTTTAAAATCTGCGACAGTGGCAAGCTTTTCTCAACTACACTTGACCAAATAAACCCACAGTTTTTTAGTTTTTTATATACGATGATTAATCAAGAAAGCTAAAAATGTAAATAACTCTCCAGAAATTTTGTAGGAATGGTAAATTTCACGTTTAGAGATTTGCATGTAGGCGAAAAATCGATGGGAAAATCGTAGCGTGACTGCGTGACCTTTCTTGAGCAGTAACAATTGTTTATCTTTTTTTTCAAGAAAGCACTTCTAGAAAGTTCTTTAACCTTCTGTTATTTTATTGGCCTGTCTTTCGGCTGCAAATATTGTCTGTATCTGCTATTATTTTCGCTGAATGTCATGGCCTTTCCTGCGTGTACGTGCGAGCCAGCTGGTGTACAGCACTCTTTCGAGTTTCTTTGCGTGGTGTCAGGCTTAGGTGTGTAGGTCTGGCTAAAAAACATCTGCACGCTGCAAAAGGGCAAGCAACACGGGTTCCTGTGTTTTCTCTTTTTTCTTTATTTGCATTTTTATTCTCTCTCTTGCATAATCACACATGTATGATTTTTTAATTCCCTCAGCGCGTTCCCTCAGATTTGGAAGTAGGCTATCAAAAGTCAGTATTGACCAGAAATGAAACCTTTTCTATCACTATTTGTTTCAAAGAACCCCCGTTATTTATAACTTTATTTCTCAAGAGAATATTTTTATTTGGTATTTATTTCCATTAGAAAATGAAACTAGGTCCCAATAAATTTTTTTGTTTCGTGACTCCCAAAAACTGTGTTTGCAGCAACATCAGTTGAGAAGTCAAAAGCAATTACGCCCGAGAAAGTCGCTTTCAGCTTTCTGGCTACACAAGGCGAATCCATTTGTTCAGCGTTCTAAGACCTCTGTAAATAGAGACATTACCTGGACGAGGATGTAAGATGTTGAGGCGTCAAATATTTACACTAAATCTGTGACCCTCAAACGGATCATGTACTCGTACATGTAACATCCGAAAAATGTCACGCATGCACAACACCGTACGTGCACCAGGAGAATTCTTTCCACTGGCTTCAATAGTAAGAGACAAATTACTACTTGTATATGAGCAAACTTATTTACCCTAGTTGTGAAACTCCTTGATGAAGTCTGCTATTGTCAGACGAAACGCGTGGGAGATAAATACAAGTTTTTATTTTCTCAGTTCGTGTAGTGATGCTCATTGGGGACCTTTAGCAAAGCAATACGGCGACGGCAACGAGGACGTGGCAAAAAAAAGATTTAATGAGCAGAACAATAGTTAAGCACGTGCATTTAAAAACTTTGTACATTTCTTAGCCGTCCTCGGCAAAACAATAGGGACCTTAAGCAAACCACGACGGCGACGGCAACGAGAACATGGAAAAACAAAAGATCTAATTGGCAGAACAATAGCTCAACACGTGCGTTTTAAACTTTGTAAATTTCTTAGCCGTCCTATGCAAAACAACAACGTGAAATCACCACAATTTGCGTCGTCAGCGAACTGAAACCGCGACGGCAAATTCTTGTAATTTCCATTTGGAGCTCAACACTTCTTTTATACGTTACGCTGAGGTTGAGGTGTGGCGACGTATGAGACGGTAAACACGTGCAGCCATTTTTTAAATTCTAATTAAAGGCAGAAATTCATTCTTTAGTCGAAGTCTTCTTTGGCGTTGCCGTCCTGACTGCTTAAGGTCCCTAATAGGGACCTTTAGCAAACCCCGATGGCGACGGCAACGAGAACGTGGCAAAACAAATGATCTAATGAGCAATACAATAACTCAGCACGTGCGTTCTAAAACTATGTACATTTCCTAGCAGTCCACTGCAAAATAAAAACGTGAAATCATCAAACTTTGCGTGGTCCGAGAAGGAAACCCCGACGGCAGATTACTTAAGTTTCCATTTGGAACTCAACGCCGCTCTCATACGTTATGCTTAGGTTCACTTGCGGCGCCATAAGAGATGGTAAGCACATCCAGTCATTTGCGAAATTCCAACTGAAAATATGAATTCATTTTTATATCGATGTCTTCCTTGGCGTTGCTGTCTTAACTGCTAAAGGTCCCTAATAGCGTGAAACCATCAAGATTTGTGTGGTCCGAGAGAGGAAACCCCGACGGCAAATTAATTAAGTTTCTATTTGGACCTCAACGCCGCTCCCCTACGTTATACTGTGGTTAACTTGCGGCGCCGTAAGAGATGGTGAACACATCAGGTCATTCGCGAAATTCCTACGATAAATATGTATTAATTTTTCATTAGACGTCTTCCTTGGCGTTGCCGTCCTAACTGCCAAACGTCTCTTCTAGTTTGTCCGTCAAAAACGCTTTCAATGTGAAGTCACGTCGACCTCAACAGAAAAATTAAGCTCATCTTGTCATAATCAATGGTTTGATACCGTAAGTACCAATTAAGATACATCATTGCGCTTTGATCACAGTAATGAAAAATGATGTGCGTTCCTTAGCTCGCCACATCTATTCTTTGGAAAATTATTTTGCTGGGGGCGATGTCGCTTAGCTTGGCGCGTCTTGACTCAGGCCGAAGAAAATCATCGAGGTGAGCCTCATGAAATTCTTGTGAAATGTTTCAAAAACTTTGTATACCCTTGGTTTGCACGCAAAAAAAAAAAAAAAAGACAAATTCCGAACGGTATTTCAAAATATTTTATTCATCGGTCAATTTATGAACTGTGTTATAACAGCCCGAGGAAAAAGCAAAATTGAAACAACCGGCGTATCGGTTAAATGAATTCCAATTTATTCAGCTAGGAGTTTGTGAGTTCATTTTTCCCAGTAAATTTAAGAGGGGTCATGTTTTGTGACAGCCGAAGATAGACATCCCCAAAACATCATGAAACTTTTAAAGAGTTTACACCTCCGGTAATAATTTTCTCACTCGCAACTGCGCAACTGACATTGTTAATCTTATGTATCGTACGGTATCAGCTGTATGACGTCTTCATAGTGATGCCATACAAGTACTCGAGCGGTTATAAAGCCCTCAATTCAAAACTAACGGATACTGAGGAGGAAACTGACATTAGCGCGCTTGCCAGGCATGGCAACAGCTCATACCCCTAAATTCGTGGGTGTACAGCATAACAAAACATTGGGGAGACGTCAATGTATCTCAAACATGCGTTTCGTCCGAGAAGAAGCTTATTCTAGCTCGTACTGATTTAATTACGAAGGCCACGATCTCAAGATATACCTCCAATATCGTGCACAACTTGATGTGAGATTAAGACCTTCGTGTTCATAAGTGTCAGTATCCTCCTAATAAAAATCGGAGACGTAAAGTTGAGGGAGAGGTAAATCTGAAGATGACAGAAGAAATTAAAGCTGGTGGCGAGTCTTCCTGGTGGCAAAGTGACTGTAAACCTAATAGAACGTGTACTGTACCTGCTATCTTAAAGTCAGCAATGACTAAGGAAGAAGGACAACAAGAGCGCTTATCTGAACATCAGTTTTTCTAACTGGTGATTTGTGACCGAGATGAACTTTGTATCATATGATCGCGAGGGAAACGCAGATACGTGCAGAGGCGCTCCACATAAATAGAGGCGGGCGATCCTCCCTCTAACTTTAGAACTGCGACAAGTTTATAGCGCAGACCAACTGACCCAGTTTGGAGCACCTTAGGGTCTTATTAGGTTCTTCACATAGGAAACCATCAGCAACTAATCGTACAAGCAGGTGGTTATCAGCAATGTTCTTTGAACGCGGGTCAGCACGAGAACTATACCCAGTCCGTTACAGACAGAACAAGAAAGCGAGATATTCTTGCTAAGAAGAAGGATGTATTAAGACTTTTACAGTCATTCACTTCCTTCTAAAAGCACCTTAACAAAGGAAAACACAAAACCGTTGCCATTCTGTGAGGGGTGGCTACGTTGGAGGTTGGATCTCAGGTAAAATTCTGACGAGCAGTCCCTAACTAGGCAGGTGGACTTTGGATGGGCTCTTTGGAAAAACACAAAAGGCAGCCGCCTATTCTCAGAAAGCACAGAATTATCTCCTAGACGTGTGCTAGACAAGGGAGGAAACTAGTAAGGCAACCGCCTCTAATATGGCTTCCCAAATATCGAGTTTAAGAGACGACACCGGCCAGAAATGTTGTCTAAGACTGACTGGTTGATAGAGCAGCAAATCGCTCGATACTCCAGGCGGTTATCTGCCGTAACAAAAATTGATTTATAGACGAGGTCCCCCTCTGTAAGTATGAACGAGGACGAAGAGACCGATGCCGATGATCTAGCATCAGAAGTCGATACTGACCTAACAAGGCAGAAGATAAGGAGGGACCCTGCAAATTTAGACGAAGACTACAGCAGAGTGTACAGCTGCTATTAAGCTAAAGAAAATAAAGAACTTTGCATTTCACTTTTCTTTTGCATTTATTGTCTTTGGCTCACGAAAACAGCTGACTATGTCTTGAGATTTTTTCGTCGATGAAATATGCAGAAAGCTTACTGGTCAAAATATTTCTGGCTCATTCTTAACGGTAACTGACGGCTACCAGGTCACTTTTTTTTCGGAATACCGCCTAAATGCCACAGGCAACACATTAAAACAGACACAAGGTGCTTCGTACGCCTCTTAGTGCCTTTTTTCGCCGGCAAAACTCTCCTAAATTTTAGCTTCGTGAGTCATTGGCCTTAAACGCTTCGATTTTGATCATTTGACCTTACAAGTCACACGTGTGTACAATAAGCAAAGTAAATATGGCGGATAGTACTTTGAGTTAAAGCGGTTCTATTTCGAGGTCTGATTATTCGGATTCTGTAGGCCTCGATGGAAGGTAAACATAATGAATAGGGTTTACGAATCTTGTTGGTGAAATCAGGCCCTGGCAATTGAAACCGCCAGGACGATCGCCACCTTAAAATAGAGTCGCGAGAGTCAGAAGAAGATCAAGGGCGCGTGCGCCGCGGCCGCCTCAGGTCAAGAAAGCGAGAATGGTGAGTGATATTTACGATTGTAAATAAAGTATCTGGCAAATACATGTTGCTTATTAATAATAGGAGCCAATCAAGAAAAGAAAACCAAACAATTGTTTTTATGCTACCCGCACGCACCTTCCGAAGCTAAGGTTGTCACTGAGTGAAAGTATAAACATACACGCTTGTGGAGGTGAATTTGATGGATTATACACGTTCAGACGCGATTGAATCGGTTGTAAGTTTTCCTGTGTTGAATTTGGCGAACGATTGCAGATTTCTCGGCTTTTATTTTATAACAGGATGCAGCAAAAATAGCATTCGCACATGTAGACTTGTAAATAAAGTAAAGGACCCTAAAGTTTGAGTTATTTCCTCACATTTGTGATAGTTACAGAGCTGCCTGTTCCTTTTGGTGAAACCACCATACCAAGTTATGCTCTCTATTGCTTCTAGTATTCAACATCGTGAAAAAATTGCTACTTTCCTGATTTTTTTTTTTATTACACGGTGTCAGCGTGGAAACTGCCAATCAATGTGGAGGGAGGAAGAAAACATCTTTACCAAGAAGTATCTGTGGTCGAAAATAAAAATTTGGAGGATGTTACAGTCGAACATTTTGTAGGCATAAGCCAAATGCATTGTCCAGCATCTAAGATTTTTCACGAAACTGGTGAAGGCTGACTCCGTCTGCATTTGTTTTGTTACAAAACATCACTCCACAACGCTTCCCTGGTTTCCGTTTTCCTTGTTTTACATCCTATTGTTTTCCGTCCATATTGTCAACGCGGCTACGAGTAGTACAGTTTTTGGATAACTGAGCGTGAACATATATATATATTATTATACATCTATAATATATATATATTTTTTTTTTTTTCAGTTTTAGGTCGTAATTTGAGAACCATGACGTGCTTGTGATTTCCAGATAACCAAAGCACTGCAGTTTTAGCCGGTGGGTGCAAGGTGTTTCCCATGACAATGTGCTTTAATGGTTTCGTCTCTCAGGCCTTCGGCTTGTTTTATTTGACGATAAACGAGCGCGTGTAATTTACTGTTCCCATCCGCTGACATTGGTGCATTTTTGCACCTGTGCACCTTTCGGAAATGATTTGATTTCATCATGTTTCCGGTTGCAAATGAGAAACAACGCCTGAGTGTGGCGCTCATAACGAGGCTTTTCTTGTAATATCCGTTTACAAGCATGTTTCTGATATTATTCACTATCATTGGAAGTTAACTAAACTTAGGGACAACGAATGTGCTACATATGCTTCTCAATGTTAGTTGTAATCATTCCTGGAGAACTCTCAGCTAGAGAAGACACGCATCGAGAGAAATAAACAAAAAGTTTACAACAGTTGGAAGTCTTCCTTTGTGCTGCTCACTAGTCTCCGTTAAAAAAAAATTAAAAAAGGATAAATCTTGTAACATTTCCGGAACGTAAAAGAGTTTCGTTCACGAAAACCGATTACTGACCTCCCGTAATACCGCGACAACACTTTGCGTTTTAATTGAATTCACGCTTACTCAAGAACCGACGGGCTTGAGGTCACAGTGATATACACCGGACAAAATCTAAAGTTCAAATACTTTTTGGCTTGGACTAAAAAACATTTTTTTAAGTATAGGGCTCGATTAATGGTCCAGAGGAAAAACATATGGGAACATTTATTTTTTTTTACAGCTGTTGGAAATGGCACACAGATTACCTGTGTCTCCAAATACAGACATACGATCCGACGCTTTTGGGCGATTATTCAACCTTCAGTATTTATTTCTCACGTCGTATTTCATAGTCCTTCTACATGGTGGCTCATAGCATCATTGGAACAAATCTTGTTTTTTTTTTTCCGCTCGTACATTTCGGCATCAGCTGAACAACCAAGAAGTTACTTCCAGGTCTTGATGTTACGCTCTTCACTTCCTTACACACGTATGACGTTTCACCTCACGTGACCTGAATCGGACCGTTTTCAAAATGGCCTTCGATTAAGCATCAAAAAAAGTTTGTAGAAAATTTGATTTTGCATACTGTCTTGTTCATTTGCTCATTTAGGATTCTTTAACCTAACAGGAATGTATTGGAAAAAAGAAAAGGCTAAAAATGTAGGGTCCGGTTACCCTTTAATGAATTTTACGAGTCACGCAATCAAACGCCGGTGTTTACAGCGGATTTGGACCCGCCGCGGATTTAGACCCCCCGTCCGCAGATTTGGACCCCCTACCAAACGTTCCTTTGTAAGCATGGTTTTTTGTATCATACTTGGTCCCTAATTCTATTTGGAAGCTTTTTGCCGATGTTCTTTTCCATCCCAACACACATTCCTCAGTAAAGGTAACGAAAAACAGCCATTTCGTTCCAATTCTGCCGCATGTATTATCGCGAGTCATACAGTATAAGCAATAATTAAATGCGCACAAACTACTTGCATTCGAACTCTTAAAATTGTTCCAGTAAATCTTTGCTTCTTTTGATGCGCATCATCATCAATACGAAACTTCATAACATTTGTGGGGACTTTTGCATCCGTTCACAAAAATAACTATCAACACCGAATTGTTGCTTATCGGCGTTGTTGTCCTCAAATAAGCGATCATTCGCTTAATTTATTGTGTGTTAAAAACTGGTGTCCCAAAGGCCACAGCGCGGACAATAAAATATCGGTCATTCAAAGGATTTTGCCGAAAATGCCTTCATCCAGAACTTAAAAAATGTTCCGTGGCACATTGTTGACGATAATAGCCATGTCAGCGACGCAGTCTTGACTTGGAACAATTATTTACCGAAGTTTGTGGATTCACATCATGCCCCACTTAAAGGCGTCGAGTAAAGGGCACAACTGCTCCTAGGATGAATAATAAAATCGCATAAGCGATGCGAGAACGAAATTTATCATCTTCGGAAAGCACAGAAATCAAATTCTACATACCACTGGGGAATGTCTAGCTTTGTTTTTGAATGGGGTATAACCTTGTTCCAGGCTAATGATACATCTCTTTAGACAAAATGAGTTGAAAATATCCACCAAAAGATGGCAGACTAATCCCGCGTTTTTTTCCGGTTAGGCTCTAACTAACAGCTCTGAAAACCACCCAATCGTTTCAGCACGACTAAGCTTCTGGGTTCTGTCTCCATCCTCATGTCCGGAGTATTAATTTTACTTTTCAAACAAAATTTAAGGTCATGAATAATTTTTACAGTATACTTGCAAATATGTGTAGTTCTACTTTATGCATGAAAGATTTTATGGTAGTAAAATAGGTCGAATATTCATATTTAGTGTTTGCAGACCTGTCGAGCTGTCTTGTTCACGATCTTGATCTGTTCTGCCGTTGAGGAACTTCCAAAGCTGAAAAAAGAACACAAAGAAAATATGTTTGTCTTCCCTGAGCTCTTCAGCGATCATTGTCATTTTCCAAACTTATCAGTTGAATTTCAGTTTAAACAAGCCACAATACAAAAGAAAAAAAATCGGTGGTTTCTTTGCATACATGACGACTTCAACACGGACAAAGTGGTGTACTTCTGCGAACCCCACATGAGTGGTGTTCGTGCATGTATGAGCACTGTTACCTAGCAACGCGTGACGTATTTTACGTCACGTTCCACGGGGAGTCTTAGGCGGAAGTTGTGTAGTGAAACCTGTTTGGATGCGGTTTGATAAACTAGGATATAACGAGAACTTCAAAGTGAACTACGTCTTGTGTTTTGACTGTAATTTGGAAAGCTTTGTTTGCTAAGTGGATAAAGATAAAGCTGATGTTAGGTGAGGAAATGGTTTTGATGTTTTGAATGCATAAAGATTTCGTCCATGAAAGATTTATCCAAATTTATGCCTGAAATTGAAGACGAACCGTAATTTGAGCGTTTTGGTTTACATAAGTTTGAGTGATAATCTTAAATAAAAAGTCGGTCTTCTCACAGGCGGCCCAAGCTCCAGCTGTGCAATGCTCATCTTGCGCAATAACTTCATGTCGGAATTATAAGAAGTTGGTATGGGAATATTTACGACCGCTCTAATGAATAACAAAATACGTCCAAAATTCTCACAAAAAAATACTTCACCGTCCGTCCCACAGCGTATTGCTTGTTATCTGACCGATTACTTTGATGAAAAGAGCCCATTTGAGCGAGTTGTTCATTTCGAGGTTTTCAAAGTACATAAGAAAACCTTTTCGTCCAATACGTCCCGCGTTGCTAGGTAACAGTGAACAATGAACAATGAACAGATGAATGAACGATGAACAACTCAATGATCAATGATCAATGAACAACTCCGCTCAAATGGGCTCTTTCATCAAAGTAGCGGTCCTCTAACAAGCACTACGCTGTGGAGCGAGGTGAGGTATTTTTTTTGAGAATTTGACGTATTTTTTATTCCTTAGAGCGCTCGTAAATATCCCATACAAACTCTTATAATTCCGCCATGACCGTTATTGCGTGAGATGATCATCTCACAGCTGGAGCTTGGGCGCCTGTGATATGCCAAGCCTCCAAACAAAGGCGCTGATGGTAACGCCGATTAGTGGTGATAATTTTAGAATT